>NW_027327812.1:0-165856 GCF_047675955.1 Chlorocebus sabaeus
GAACTGGTCTGGTCTGGTTAGAGCCGGTCTGGTCTGGTTTGAGCCGGTCAAAACTGGTTCGAGCCTTTAAAAATCGGTTTGAGACGGTTTGGTCTGGTTGAAGCCAGTCAAAACCGATTCGAGCCTGTCTGAGCTGGTCTGGTCTGGTTTGATCCGATCTAATCAGGTCAAAACCGTTTTGAGCCGGTTAAAACAGGTTTTAGCCGGTCTGGAGTAGTTTGAGCCGTTGAAAACCGGTTAGAGCTGGTGAAAACCGGATTGAGCCAGTCAAAACTGGTTTGAACCGGTCTGGACCGGTTTGAGCCGGTCTGGCCCGATTTAAGCCATTCTGGGCTGGTCTGGTCTGGTTTGATCCGGTTTCAGCCGGTCTGGGCCTGCCGGGTCCGGTTTGATCCGGTATGAGCCAGGCTGGTGCGGTTTGATCCGGGGTCATCTGGTCAAAAGCGGTTTGAGCCGGTCTGGTCCGGTTTGAGCCGGTCTGGTCTGGTTTGAGCCAGTCAAAACCGGTTCAGGCCGGTCAAAACCGGTTTGAGCCCGTCTGGTCTGGTATGAGCCTGTAAAAACAGGTTTGTGGCCCGATTTTAGCCGGTCTGGGCCAGTCTGGTTTGGTTTGATACGGTTTCACCTGGTCTCGGGCAGTCGAGTCTGGTTTGATCCGGTCAAAACCGCTTTGAGCTAGTGAAAACCGGTTTGAGCCGGTCTGGTCTCGTTTGAGCCGGTCTGGACTGGTTTGAGCCGTTCAAAACCGGCTCATGACGGTCCAAACCAGTTTCAGCCGGTCTGGTCTTGTTTGACCTGTTCAAAACCGGTTCGAGCCGGTCAAAACCATGTGAGCCGTTTTGGTCTGGTTGAAACCAGTCTAAACTGATTCGAGCCTGTCTGAGCCGATCTGGTTCGGTTTGATCCGGTCTAATCAGGTCAAAACCGGTTTGAGCCGGTGAATACCGTTTTTAGCCGGTCTGGAGTGGTTTGAGCCGGTCAAAACTGGATTGAGCCAGTCAAAACCGGTTTGAACTGGTCTGGTCCTGTTTGAGCCGGTCAAAACTGGTTTGAGCCGGTCTGGCCCGGTTATTGCCGGTCTGGGCCGGTGTAGTCCGGTTTGATCTGGTTTCAGCCGGTCTGGGCCTGTCTGGTCCGGTTTGATCCGGTGTGAGCCGGTCTGGTCTAGTTTGATCCGGTGTCATCCGGTCAAAACCAGTTTGAGCCGGTCTTGTCCAGTTTGAGCCATTCTGGTCTAGTTTGAGCCGGTCAAACCCGGTTTGAGCCGGTCTGGTCTGGTTTGAGCCAGTCAAAACAGGTTTGTGGCCCGGTTTTAGCCGGTCTGGGCCAGTCTGGTCCGGTTTGATCTGGTTTCAGCTGGTCTGGGCCAGTCGAGTCCAGTTTGATCTGGTCAAAACCGCTTTCAGCCGGTCAAAACCGGTTTGAGTCGGTCTGGTCTGGTTTGACCTGGTCCAAACCGGTTTGTGGCCCGGATTTAGCCAGTCTCGCCCGGTCTGGTCCAGTTTGTTCCGGCTTCAGATGTTTTGGGCCGGTCTGGTGCGGTTTCTTCCGGTTTGAACCGGTCTGGTCCGGTTTTATCCTGTCTCATCCGGTCAAAACTGGTTTGAGCCGGTCTGGTCTGGTTTGAGCCGGTCAAAACCGGTTTGAGCCTGTCTGGTCTGGTTGAGCCGGTCTGGTCTGGTTTGAGCCAGTCGAAATCTGATTGTGCCAGTTTGGCACGGTTTTAGCCTGTCTGGACTGGTCTGGTTCGTTTTGAGCCGGTTTGAGCCCGTTTGTGCCGGTCTGGTCTGGTATGATCCGGTTTGAGAAGGTCTGGTCTGGTTTGATCCGGTTTTAGCCTGTCTGGGCCAGTGTGATTCGGTTTGATCTGGTCTCATCCGATCAAAACCGGTTTTAGCCGTTCAAAACCTGTTTCAGCCGGTCTGGTGTGGTTTGAGCAGGTGAAAACCGATTTGAGCCTCTTAAAACGGGTTTGAGCTGGTCTGGTCTGGTTTGAGCCGGTCTGGTCTGGTTTGAGCCGTGTCAAAACCGGTTTGAGCCGGTCAAAACGGGTTTGAGATGGTCTGGTCCGGTTTGAGTCTGGTTTGAGGCGGTCAACACCGGTTTGATACGTCCCTGGTCTTGTTTGAGTCCGGTTTGAGCCGGTCTGGTCCGGTTTAAGCCGGTCAAAACCGGTTTGAGTCGTCTGGTCCGTATTGAGTGGATCAAAACCGGTTTGAGATGGTGTAAGAGCCGGTCCGGTCCAGTTTGATCCAGTTTACACTGGTCTGGTCCATTTTGATCCGGTTGAGCCGCTCTGGTTTGGTTTGAGCTGGTCAAAACTGGTCTGAGCCAGGCTGGTCCTCTTTTAGCCGGTCTGTTCGGGGTTGACCCGGTCCAAACCGGTTTCAGCCGGTCTCGTCCGGTTTCAGCCGGTCTGTTCGGGTTTGAGCCGGTGAAAACTGTTTGAGCCGGTCTCGTCTTCTTTGAGTCTGGTTTGATCCGGTCAAAATCGGTTTGTGCTGCTGTGGTCCAATTTGAGCCGGTCCAAACCAGTTTGAGCTGGTCTATTCCGGTTTGAGACCGGTTTGAACGAGTCTGTTCCGGTTTTAGCCGGTCTGGTAGGGTTAGAGCCATTAAAAACCGGTTTGAGCCAGTCTGCTCCGATTTCAGACGGTCTGGTCGGGTTTGAGCCAGTGAAAACCGGTTTGAGCCAGTCTGGTCCGTTTTGATCTGGTTTCAGCGGTTCTGGTCCGGTTTGATCCAGTTTGAGCCGGTCTGGTCCGCTTTCTTCTGGTTGAGCCGGTCTGGTCTGGTTTGAGCCGGTCCAAACCGGTTGGAGCCGCTCTCGTCCTCTTTCAGCTGGACTGGTCGGGTTTGAGCCAGTCAAAACGCGTTTGAGAGGGTCTGTTCCGGTTTGAGTCCGGTTTGAGCCCGTCTAAACCGGTTTGAGCTGTTCTGGTCTGGTTTGAGGCCGGTTTGAGCCGGACAACACCAGTTTGAGATGGTCTGGTCAGGTTTGTGTGCGGTTTGAGCCGGTCATAACCGGTTAGAGCCGGTCCAGTGCGCTTTGAGCTGGTCAAAACGGATTTGAGCCGGTCTGGTCCGGTTTTAGCCGGTCTGGACGGGTTTGAGTCAGTCAAAACCGGTTTGAGGGCGGGTCTCGTCCACTTTCAGCTGATCTGATCGGGTTTGAGCTGGTCAAAACCGGTTTGAGCCGGTGTGGTCCTGTTTGAGTCTGGTTTGAGCTGGTCAAATTCGGTTTGTGCTGCTAGGGTCCGATTTGAGCCGGTCAAAACCGGTTTGAGACGGTCTGGTCCGGTTTGATCCGGTTTAAGCCGGTCTTGTCCGGCTTGATTCGTTTGAGCAGGTATGGTCTGGTTTGAGCCGTTCAAAACCGGTTTGAGCCGGTCTGGTCTGGTTTCAGTCCAGGTTGAGCTGGTCAACACCGGTTTGAGCCGGTCTGGTCCAGTTTGACTCAGGTTTGAGCCGGTCAACACCGGTTTGATCCGTTCTTGTCCGTTTTGAGTCCAGTTGAGATGGTCTGGTCCGGTTTGAGACAGTCAAAACCGGTTTGAGCCGTTCTGGTCTGTATTGAGCGGATCAAAACCGGTTTGAGATGATCTAATAGCTGGTCTGGTATGGTTTGATCCAGTTAAGCCGTCTGGTCCCGTTTGATCCGGTTGAGCCGGTCTGGTTCGGTTTGAGCCGGTCGAAGTTGGTCTGAGCCAGTCTGGTCCGGTTTTAGCTGGTCTGGTCGGGGTTGACCCGGTCAAAACAGGTTTGAGCCAGTCTGGTCCTGTTTGAGTCTGGTTTGAGCTGGTCAAAATCGGTTTGTGCAGCTCTGGTCCGATTTGAGCCGGTCAAAACGGTTGGAGCCGGTCTACTCCGGTTTGAGTCCGAATTGAATGGGTCTGGTCCGGTTTTAGCCGGTCTGGTAGGGTTTGAGCTGCTCAAAACCCGTTGGAGCCTGTCTGTTCGGTTTCAGACGGTCTGGTCGGGTTTGAGCTGGTCAAAACCGGTTTGTGCCGGTCTGGTTCGATTTGACCCGGTCAAAACTGGTTTGAGGTGGTCTCGTCCCATTTCAGCCGGTCCTATCGGGTTTGAGCTGGTTAAAACCGGTTTGAGCTGGTCTGGTCCGGTTTGATCCGGTTTAAGCCGGTCTGGTCCGGTTGGATCCGGTTGACCTGGTGTGGTCTGGTTTTAGCCGGACAAAACCGATTTGAGCCGCTCTGGTCAGTTTGAGTTCGGTTTGAGCCGGTCAACAACAGTTTGAGACAATCTGGTCTGGTTTGAGTCCCATTTGAGCAGGTCATAACCAGTTTGAACCGGTCTGGCCTGCTTTGAGCCGTTCAAAACCGGTTTGAGCAGTGCAGGTCTGGTCCGGTTTGATCCAGTTTGCGCCTGTCTGGTCCATTTTGAGCCGGTGAAACCCGGTTTGAATCGGTCTGCTCTTGTTTGAGCCGGTCAAAACCGTTTTCAGCCGTTTGAGTCCAGTTTGAGCCGGTCTGGTCCGGTTTGAGCTGGTTTGAGCTTGTCTGGTCCGGTTTGAGTCCGGTTTGAGCTGGTCAAATCCGGTTTGAGCCGGGTAAGGTCCGTATTGAGCCGGTCAAAACGAGTTTGATCCGCCTTAAGCCGATCTGATCCGGTTTGAGCCGATTGAGCCTGTCTGGTCTGGTTTGAGCCGGTCGAAACCGGTTTGAGCCGGTCTAGTCCAGTTTCAGTCCGGTTTGAGCCAGTCTGGTCCAGTTTCAGTCCGGTTTGAACCGGTGAAAACCGGATTGAGCCGATCTGGTCCGGATTAATCCGGTTTGAGCTGGTCTGGTCTGGTTTGAGCTGGTCAAAACCGGTTTTAGCTAGTCTGGTCCGGTTTGAGTCCAGTTTGAGCCGGTCAACACCAGTTTGAGCCGGTATAGTCCGGTTTGAGTCCAGTTTGAACCGGTCAACACCGGCTTGAGCCGGTCTGCTCCGGTTTGAGTCGGGTTTGAGACGGTTCAAACCGGTTTGAGCTGGTCTAAGAGCCGGTCTGGTACGGTTTGATACGGTTTAATTGGGTCTGGTCCGGTTTGAGCTCGTCAAACCCGGTTTGAGCCGATCTGGTCCAGTTTGATCACCTGAGTGTGCACTCCCCTGAGTGAGCACCACCTGAGTGGGCACTCCACTTTGTGAGCGCCTCCCTGAGTGTGCACACCCCTGAGTGTGCACTCGTCTGAGTGAGGACTCCCCTGAGTGTGTTCTCCCCTGAATGAGCACTCCCCTGGGTGTGCACTCCTCTGAGTTCGTACTCTCCTGAGTGAGGACTCCCCTGAGTGTGCACTCCCCTGAGTTTGTGCTACCCTGAGATTTCACTCCCCTGAGTTCGCGCTTTTTTGAGTGAGTACTACCCTGAGCGTGCACTCCCCTGAGTGTATGCTCACCTGAGTGTGCACTCCGCTGAATGTGCGCTTCCTTGAGTGAGCACTCCCCTGTGTGAGCACCCCCATGAGTGTGCGCTCCCCTGAGTGTGCTCTCCCCAGTGTGTGTGCTCCCCTGAGTGAGCTCTCCCCTGAGTGTGAACTCCCCTGGGTGTGCACTCACCTGGGTGAGGACACCCCTGTGTGTGCACTCCCCTGAGTGTGAACTCACCTGAGTGTGGACTCCCCTGAGTGTGCACTCCACTGATTGAGCACTCCCCTGAGTTTACACTCCCCTGAGTTTGCGCTCCCTTGAGATTGCGCTACCCTGAGTGAGCGCTCCCCTAAGTGCGCGCTCCCCTGAGTGTGAACTCACCTGGGTGAAGACACCCCTGAGTGTGCACTCCCCTGAGTGTGGACTCGCCTGAGTGAGGCTCCCCTGAGTCTGCACTCCCCTGAGTGAGCGCTCTCCTGAGGGGGCACTCGCTTGAGTGATGACTTTTTTGCGTGAGCCCTCCCCTGAGTGTGCACTCTTCTGAGTTTGCACTCTCCTGAGTGAGGACTTCCCGGAGGGAGCACTCCCCTGAGTGTGCACTCCCCTGAGTGAGCACTCCCCTGAGTGTGCACTCCCCTGAGTGTGCACTCGCCTGGGTGAAGACACCCCTGAGTGTGCACTCCCCTGAGTGTTCACTCTTCAGGGCGTGCACTCCCCTGAGTGTGCGCTCCCCTGAGTGTGCACTCCCCTGAGTGAGCGCTCCCCTGAGTGCACATTCCCCTAAGTCGCACTCATGTGTGTGAAGACACCCCTGAGTGTGAACGCCCCTGAGTGTTCCCTCCCCAGGGTGTGCACTCCCCTCAGTGTGTGCTCCCCTGAGTGTGCACTCTGCTGAGTAAGCGCTCCCTTGAGTGTGCACTCCCATGAGTGTGGACTCGCCTGGGTGAAGAGACCCCTGAGTGTGCAATCCCCTGAGTGTTCACTCCCCAGGGTGTGCACTCCCCTGAGTGAGTGCTCTCTTGAGTGTGCACTCCTCTGAGTTTGCACTCTTCTGAGTGAGGACTCCCCTGAATGTGCCCTCCCCTGAGTGTGCACTCCCCTGAGTGTGCGCTCCCCTGAGTGTGCACTCACCTGATTGAGGACTCCACTGAGTGCGCACTATCCTGAGTGTGCACTCCCATGAGTGAGCGCTCTCCTGAGTGTGCACTCGCCTGTGTGAGGACTCCCCTGAGTGTGCACTCCCCTGAGTGTGTGCTCACTTTAGTGGAAACTCTCCAGTGTGAGCGCACCCCTGAGTGTGCACTCCCCTGAATGTGCACTCACCTGAGTGAAGATTCCCCTTCATGTGCAGTCCCCTGAATGAGCACTCCACTGAGTGTGCACTCCTCTGAGTTTGTACTCTCCTGAGTGAGGACTCCCCTGAGTGTGCACTCCCCTGAGTTTGTGCTCCCTTGAGTGTGCGCTCCCCTGAGTGTGCACTCCCCTGAGTGAGCGCTCCCCTGAGTGCACACTACCCTGAGTGAGCGCTCCCCTGAGTGAGGACTCTCCTGAATGTGCACTCGCCTGAGTGAGGACTCCCCTGAGTGTGCACTCCCCGAGTGTGCACTCCTCTGAGTTCGCACTCTCCTGAGTGAGGTCTACCCTGTGTGTGCACTCCTCTGAGTTCGCCCTCTCCTGAGTGAGGACTCCCCTGAGTGTGCCCTCTCCTTAGTGTGCGCTCCTCTGAGATTGCGCTCCCCTGAGTGTGCGCTCGCCTGAGTGAGCACTTCCCTGAGTGCAAACTCCCCTGTGTGTGCACTCCGCTGGGTGAGGACACCCCTTAGTGTGCACTCCCCTGAGTGTGAAATCGCCTGAGGACTCCCCTGAGTGTGCACTCCACTGAATGAGCACATCGCTGAGTGTACACTCCCCTGAGTGTGCTCTCCCCTGAGTGTGCCCTCCCCTGAGTGTGCGCTCCTCTAAGTGCGCACTCCCCTGAGTGTGAACTCGCCTGGGTGAAGACACCCCTGAGTGTGAACTCCCCTGAGTGTGAACTCGCCTAAGTGAGGCTCCCCTGAGTGTGCCCTCCCCGAGTGTGCACTTTCCTGAGTGTGTGCTGCCCTGAGTGTGCGCTCCCCTGAGTGAGCGCTCCCCAGTGTGTGCACACCCTGAGTGTGCACTTGCCTGAGTGAGGACTCCATTGAGTGCACACTATGCTGAGTGTGCACTCCCCTGAGTGAGCACTCCCCTGAGTGTGCACCGCTTTGAGCCAGTCTGGCCCGGTTTGATTCCGGTTTGAGCCGGTCAACAATGGTTTGAGCCGCTCTGCTCCGGTTTGAGTCCAGTTTCAGCTGGTCAAAGCCGGTTTGTGCCGGTCTGGTCCGATTTGAGCCGGTCAAAACAGGTTTGAGTTGGTCTAAGAGCCGGGCTGGTCCGGTTTGATCAGGTTTGAGCCTGTCTGGTCCGGTTTCAGGAGGTCAGGTCCGGTTTGAGCCATTCTGTTCTGGTTTGAGTCCGGTTTGAGCCAGTAAAAATCGGTTTGAGCCAGTCTGGCCCGGTTTGAGCTGGTCAAATCCTGTTTGAGACGGTCTGGTCCGGTTTGTGCCGGTTTGAGCCGGTCTGGTCCGGCTTTAGCCAGTCTGGACGGGTTTGAGTCGGTCAAAAGCGGATTGAGGCGGTGTCATCCAGTTTCAGCCGGTCAGGTCCGGTTTGAGCCGGTCAAAACCGGTTTGAGCCGGTGTGGTCCTGTTTGAGTCTGGTTTGAGCTGGTCAAATTCGGTTTGTGCTGCTCTGGTCCGATTTGAGCCGGTCACAAACGGTTTGAGCCGGTCTGGTCCAGTTTGATCGGGTTTGAACTGGTCTGGTCCAGTTTGTGACGGTTAAAACCGGTTTATCCGATTTAAGCCGGTCTGGTCCGGTTTGATCCTGTTGAGCCGGTCTGGTCTGGTTTGAGATGGTCAAACCCGGTTTGAGCCGTTCTTTTCCTGTTTGAGTCCTATTTGAGCCGTTTTAAAAACAGGTTTGACCTGGTCTGGTCCTGTTTGAGTCCGGTTTGAGTCAATCAAAACCGGATTGAGGCTGTCTGGACCGGTTTGCGCTGGTCAAAAGCGGTTTGTGACCGGTTTGAGCCCGTCTGGTCCGGTTTGAGCTGGTCTGGTCCGGTTTGATCCGTTTGAGCCTGTATGATATGGTTTGAGCCGGTTAAAACCAGTTTGAGCCGATCGGGTCCGGTTTGAGTCTTGTTTGAGCCAGTCTAAACTGGTTTGAGCCGGTCTGGTCCGGTTTGAGTGCGGTTTGAGCCGGACAACACCAGTTTGAGACTCTCTGGTCAGGTTTGAGTGTGGTTTACGCCTGTCATAACCGGTTAGAGCCGATCTAGTCCGCTTTGAGCCGGTCAAAACGGATTTGAGCCGGTCTGGTCCTGTTTTAGCCGGCCCGGACAGCTTTGAGTTGGTCAAAACCGGTTTGAGGCGGTCTCGTCCAGTTTCAGCCCGTCTGGTCGGGTTTGAGCCGGTCAAAACCGGTTTGAGCCGGTGTGGTCCTGTTTGAGTCTGGTTTGAACTAGTCAAATTCGGTTTGTGCTGCTCTCGTCCGATTTGAGCCGGTCAAAACCGGTTTGAGCCTGTCTGGTCCGGTTTCATGCGGTTTAAGCCGGTCTGCTCCGGTTTGAATCGTTTGAGCCGGTATGGTCTGGTTTGAGCCGTTCAAAACCGGTTTGAGCCTGTCTGGTCCGGTTTGAGTCCAGTTTGAGCCGGTTTGGTCCTTTCCGGTTTGAGCTGATCAAAACCGATTTGAGCCGGTCTAGTCCGGTTTGACTCCTGTTTGAGCCAGTCAACAACGGTTTGAGCCGGTCTGCTCCGGTTTGAGTCCAGTTTCAGCCAATTAAAACCTGTTTGTGCCGGTCTGGTACGATTTGAGCCGGTCAACCCAAGTTTGAGCCGGTCTGGTCTGGTTTGATCCCGTTAAAGCTGGTCTGGTTCCTGTTTGATCCGGTAGAGCCGGTCTGGGCTTTTGTGAGCTGGTCAAAACCGGTTTGAGCCGGTCTGGTCCGGTTTGATCCGGTTTGAGCCTGTCTGGTCCGGTTTGAGACGTTCTGGTCCGGTTTGAGTCTGGTTCGAGCCGGACCACACCGGTTTGAGCCCGTCTGGCCTGGTTTGAGCCGGTCAACACCAGTTTGAGCTGATCTGGTCCGGTTGGAGTCCCGTTTCAGAAGGTCTGGTCCGGTTTGAGCCGGTCAAAACCGGTTTGAGCCGTTCTGGTCTGTATTGAGCGGATCAAAACCGGTTTGAGACGGTCTAAGAGCCGGTCTGTTCAGGTTTGATCCGGTTTAAGCTGGTCTGGTACGGTTTGATACGGTTGAGCCAGTCTGGTTCGGTTTGAGCCGGTCAACACTGGTCTGAGCCAGTCTGGTCCGGTTTTAGCCAGTCTGGTTGGGGTTGTCCCGGTCCAAACCGGTTTCAGCCAGTCTCGTCCGGTTTCAGCCAGTCTGGTCGGGTTTGAGCAGGTGAAAACCGGTTTGAGCCGGTCTGGTCCTGCTTGAGTCTGCTTTGAGCCGGTCAAAATCGGTTTGTGCTGCTCTGGTCCGATTTGAGCCGGCCAAAACCGGTTTGAGCCGGTCTATTCCGGTTTGAGTCCAGTTTGAATGGGTCTGGTCTGGTTTTAGCCAGTCTGGTAGGGTTTGAGCCAGTCAAAACGGATTTGAGCCTGTCTGGTCCGGTTTCAGATGGTCTGGTCGGGTTTGAGCCGGTCAAAACCGGTTTGTGCCGGTCGGGTCCGGTTTGAGTCCAGTTTGAGCCGGTCAAAACTGGTTTGAGCCCGTCTGGTCCCGTTTGATCCGGTTTGAGCGGTTCTGGTCCAGTTTGACCCGGTTTGAGACGGTCTGGTCCGCTTTGATCTGGTTGAGCCAGTCTGGTCTCGTTTGAGCTGGTCCAAACCGGTTTGAGCCGGTCTCGTCCGGTTTCAGCCGGTCTGGTCTGGTTTGAGCCGGTCAAAACAGGTTTGAGACGGTCTGGTCCGGTTTCAGTCTGGTTTGAGCCGGTCAAAACCGGTTTGAGCCGGTCTGGTCCTGTTTGAGTCCGGTTTGAGCTGGACAACACCAGTTTGAGACGGTCTGGTCTGGTTTGAGTGCGGTTTTCAGCCAGTCATAACCGGTTAGAGCCGGTCTAGTACGCTTGGAGCCGGTCAAAACCGGTTTGAGCCGGTATGGTCCGGTTTTAGCCGGTCTGGACGGGTTTGAGTCGGTCAAAACCGGTTTGAGGCGGGTCTCGTCCAGTTTCAGCCGGTCTGGTTGGGTTTGAGCTGCTCAAAACCGGTTTGAGCCGGTGTGGTCCTGTTTGAGTCTGGTTTGAGCTGGTCAAATTCGGTTTGTACTGCTCTGGTCCGATTTGAGCCGGTCAAAATCGGTTTTGTGCTGCTCTGGTCCGATTTGAGCCGGTCAAAACCGGTTTGAGCTGGTCTATTCCGGTTTGAGTCCGGTTTGAACGGGGTCTGGTCTGGTTTTAGCCGGTCTGGTAGGGTTTTGAGCAGGTCAAAACGGATTTGAGCCTGTCTGGTCTGGTTTCAGATGGTCTGGTCGGGTTTTTGAGCCGGTCAAAACCGGTTTGTGCTGGTCGGGTCTGGTTTGAGTCCAGTTTGAGCCGGTCAAAACTGGTTTTGAACCGGTCTGGTCCCGTTTGATCCCGTTTGGGCGGGTTCTGGTCCAGTTTGACCAGTTTGAGATGGTCTGGTCCGCTTTGATCTGGTTGAGCCAGTCTGGTCTGGTTTGAGCCGGTCCAAACCGGTTTGAGCTGGTCTCGTCCGGTTTTCAGCCGGTCTGGTCTGGTTTGAGCCGGTAAAAACGGGTTTGAGACGGTCTGGTCCGGTTTGAGTCCAGTTTGAGCCGGTCAAAACCTGTTTGAGCCGGTCTGGTCCTGTTTGAGTCCGGTTTGAGCTGGACAACACCAGTTTGAGACGGTCTGGTCTGGTTTGAGTGCGGTTTGAGCCAGTCATAACCGGTTTAGAGCCGGTCTAGTATGCTTTGAGCCAGTCAAAACCGGTTTGAGCCGGTCTGGTCCGGTTTTAGCCGGTCTGCACGGGTTTGAGTCGGTCAAAACCGGTTTGAGGCGGTCTCGTCCAGTTTCAGCCGGTCTGGTTGGGTTTGAGCCAGTCAAAATCGGTTTGAGCCGGTGTGGTCCTGTTTGAGTCTCGTTTGAGCTGGTCAAATTCGGTTTGTGCTGCTCTGGTCCGATTTGAGCCGGTCAAAACCGGTTTGAGCCGGTCTGGTCCAGTTTGATCAGGTTTGAACCGGTCTGGTCCGGTTTGATTCGGTTGACCCGGTCTGGTCTGGTTTGAACCGTTCAAAACCGGTTTGAGCCGGTTGTGGTCCTGATTGAGTCCAGTATGAGCTGGTCAAAACCGGTTTGAGCCGGTCTGGTCGAGTTTGTGTCAGGTCCAGTTTGTGTCTGGTCCGGTTTGAGCCGTTCTTGTCCAGTTTGAGTCTGGTTCGAGTCTGTCAATACCGGTTTGAGCCAGTCTGGTTCAGTTTGAGTCCAGTTTGAGCCGGTCAACACCGGTTAGAGCCGGGTTGTGGTCCAGTGTAAGTCCTATTTGAGCCGGTCAAAACCGGTTGGAGCCGGGTCTGGTCCGGTTTGAGCCGGTCTAAGGATCGGTCTGGTCCGGTTTCAGTTTGAGCCGGTCTGGTGCGGTTTGAGCCGTTCTGGTCCGGGTTGAGTCCGGTTTTGAGCCGGTCAAACACTGTTTGAGCCAGTCTGGTTCGGTTTAAGCCAGTCTGGTCGGGTTTGAGCCGGTCAACTCTGGTTTGAGCCAGTCTGGTCCGGTTTGATTCGGTTAAAGCCGGTCTGGTCCGGTTTGAATCCGGTTTGAGCAGGTCTGGACGGGTTTGAGCCTGTTTGAGCCTGTCTGGTCCGGTTTGATCCGATTTGAGATGGTCTGGCCCGGTTTAAGCTGGTCAAAACGGTTGGAGATGGTGTGGTCCGTTTTGATCCGGTTTGAGCCTGTCTGGTCCGGTTTGAGTCGTTCTGGTCCGGTTTGAGTCTGGTTCGAGCCAATAAACACCGGTGTGAGCCGGTCTGGTCCTGTTTGAGTCAGGTTTGAGCCGGTCAACACCAGTTTGAGCCGGTCTGGTCCAGTTTGAGTCCGATTTGAGCCGGTCCAAACCGATTGGAGCCGGTCTGGTCCGGTTTGAGCCGGTCTAAGAGCCGGTCTGCTACGGTTTGATTCGGTTTGATCCGGTCTGGACCAGTTTGAGCCAATCTAACCCGGTTTGAGCCGTTCTGGTCCCGTTTGAGTCCAGTTTGAGCCGGTCAAACCATATTTTAGCCAGTCTGGTCTGGTTTAAGCCAGTCTGGTCGGGTTTGAGCCGGTCAACCCCGGTTTGAGCCGGTCTGGTCCAGTTTGATCCGATTAAAGCCGGTCAGATCCGGTTTGACCCAAGTAGAGCCGGTCTGGGCTTTTGTGAGCTGGTCAAAACCGGTTTGAGCCGGTCTGGTCCGGTTTGATCCGGTTTGATGGGGTCTGGTTCTGGTCCGATTTGAGCCGGTCAAAACCGTTTTCAGCTGTTCTGGTCTGGTTTAAGTTCGGTTTTAGCTGATCTGATCCGGTTTGAGCCTCTTTGAGCCTGTCTGGTCGGTTTTGATCCGATTTGAGGCGGTCTGGTCCGATTTCAGCTGGTCCAAACCGGTTTGAGGCGGTCTGGTCCGTTTTGATACCTTTTGAGCCTGTCTGGTCCGGTTTGAGACGTTCTGGTCCGTTTTGATATGGTTTGAGCCTGTCTGGTCCAGTTTGGGACGTTCTGGTCCGGTTTGAGTCTGGTTCGAGCCGGACAACACCGGTTTGAGCCTGTCTGGTCCGGTTTGAGTCCAGTTTGAGCCGGTCAACACCGGTTTGAGCCGATCTGGTCCGGTTGGAGTCCCGTTTCAGACGGTCTGGTCCGGTTTGAGCTGGTCAAAACCGGTTTGAGCCGTTCTGGTCCGTATTGAGCGGATCAAAACTGGTTTGAGACGGTCTAAGAGCCGGTCCGGTCTGGTGTGATCCGGTTTAAGATGGTCTGGTCCGGTTTGATCCAATTGAGCCAGTCTGGTTCAGTTTGAGCTGGTCAAAACTGGTCTGAGACAGTCTGGTCCGGTTTTAGACGGTCTGGTCGGGGTTGACCCGTTCCAAACTGGTTTCCGCCGGTCTCGTCTGGTTTCAGCCGGTCTGGTCGGGTTTGAGCAGGTGAAAACCGGTTTGAGCCGGTCTGGTCCTGCTTGAGTCTGGTTTGAGCCGGTCAAAACCGGTTTGTGCTACTCTGGTCCGATTTTAGACGGTCAAAACCGGTTTGAGCCGGTCTATTCCGGTTTGAGTCCGGTTTGAACGGGTCTGGTTCGATTTTAGCCGGTCTGGTAGGGTTTGAACCAGTCAAAACGGGTTTGAGCCTGTCTGGTCCGGTTTCAGACGGTCTGGTCGGGTTTGAGCCGGTCAAAACCGGTTTGAGGCGGTCTCATCCCAATTCAGCCGGTCTGGTCGAGTTTGAGCTGGTGAAAACTGGTTTGAGCCGGTCTGGTCCGGTTTGATCCAGTTTCAGCAGTTCTGGTCCGGTTTGAACCGGTTTGAGCCGGTCTGTTCCGCTTTGATCTGGTTGAGCCAGTCTTGTCTGTTTTGAGCCGGTCCAAAGCGGTTTGAGCAGGTCTCATCCAGTTTCAGCAGGTCTGGTCGGGTTTGAGCCGGTCAAAACGGGTTTGAAGCGGTCTGGTCCGGTTTGAGTCCAGTTTGAGCCTGTCAAAACCGGTTTGAGTCGGTCTGGTCCGGTTTGAGTCCAGTTTGAGCCAGACAACAACAGTTTGAGAGGGTCTGGTCCGGTTTGAGTGCGGTTTGAGCCGGTCATAACCGCTAGAGCCGGTCTAGTCCGCTTTGAGCTGGTGAAAACCGGTTTGAGCCAGTCTGGTCCGGTTTTAGCCGGTCTGGACGGGTTTGAGTCGTTCAAAACCTGTTTGAGGCGGTCTTGTCCAGTTTCAGCCGGTCTGGTTGGGTTTGAGCCGGTCAAAACCGGTTTGAGCCGGTGTGGTCCTGTTTGAGTCTGGTTTAAGCTGGTCAAATTCGGTTTGTGTTGCTCTCGTCCGATTTGAGCCGGTCAAAACCGGTTTGAGCTGGTCTGGTCCGGTTTGATCCGGTTTAACCCAGTCTGGTCCAGTTTGATTCGTTTGAGCTGGTATGGTCTGGTTTGAGCCGTTCAAAACCGGTATGAGCCGGTCTGGTTGGGATTGAGTCCGGTTTTTGCTGGTCAACACCGGTTTGAGCCGGTCTGGTCCAGTTTGAGTCAGGTTTGAGCCGGTCAACACAGGTTTGATCCGTTCTGCTCCGGTTTGAATCTGGTTTGAGCCGAACTTGTCCAGTTTGAGCCGGTCAAAACATGTTTGAGCTGGTCTAAGAGCCGGTCTAGTCCATTTTGATCCTGTTTGAGCCTCTCTGCTTCGGTTTGAGCCAGTCAAACCCTGTTTAAGCCGGTCTGGTCCGGTTTGTGCCGGTGTGAGCCGGTCTGGTCCGATTTGATCCGGTTGGGCCGGTCGGTTCTGGTTTGAGCCGCTCAAAACTGGTTTGAGCCGGTCTGGTCCGTTTTGATCCCCTGAGTGTGCACTCCCCTGAGTGAGCACTCACCTGAGTGGGCACTCCGCTTTGTGAGCGCCTCCCTGAGTGTGCATTCCCCTGAGTGTGCACTCGTCTGAGTGAGCACACCCCTGAGTGTGTACTCCCATGAATGAGCACTCCCCTGAGTGTGCACTCCTCTGAGTTCGCACTCAACTGAGTGAGGACTCCCCTGGGTGTGCACTCCCCTGAGTGTGTGCTACCCTGAGATTTCGCTCCCCTGAGTTTGCACTCTTTTGAGTGAGGACTCCCGTGAGTGTGCACTCCCCTGTGTGTATGCTCACCTGAGCGTGCACTCCGCTGAGTGTGCGCTCTCCTGAGTGAGCACTCCCCTGTGTGTGCACTCCCATGAGTGTGCGCTACACTGTGTGTGCTCTCCCCAGTGTGTTCGCTGCCCTGAGTGAGCGCTCCCCTGAGTGCGAACTCCCCTGAGTGTGCACTAGCCTGGGTGAGGACTCCCCTGAGTGTGCACTCGCCTGGATGAGGACTCCCCTGAGTGTGCACTCCCCTGATTGTGAACTCGCCTGAGTTTGGACTCCCCTGAGTGTGCACTCCACTGATTGAGCACTCCCCTAAGTTTACACTCCCCTGAGTTTGTGCTCCCTTGAGATTGCGCTATCCTGAGTGTGAACTCCCCTGAGTGAGCGCTCCCCTGAGTGCGCACTAACCTGAGTGTGCACTCGCCTGGGTGAGGACACCCCTGAGTGTGCACTCCCCTGAGTGTGAACTCGCCTGTGTGTGCACTCCTCTTAGTTTGCACTCCTCTGAGTGAGGACTCCCCTGAGTGTGCACCCCCCAGTGTGTGCACTCCCCTGAGTGTGCGGTCCCCTGAGTGTGCACACCCCTGAGTGAGCGCTCCGCTGAGGGTGCACTCCCCTGAGCGTGTGCACACCTGAGTAAGGACTACTCTAAGTGGACACTCCCCTGAGTGTGAACTCGCCTGAGTGAGGACTCACCAGAGTGAGCGCTCTCCTGAGGGGGTACTCGTCTGAGTGATGACTCCCCTGAGTGTGCACTCCCCTGAATGAGCACTCCCCTGAGTGAGTGCTCCCCTGAGTGTGCACTCCCCTGAGTGTGCGCTCACCTGAGTAAGGACTACTCTGAGTCGGCACTCCCCTGAATGTGCGCTCGCCTTTGTGAGGACTCCCCTGAGTGTGCACTCCCCTGAGGGAGGACTCCCCTGAGTGTGCACTCCCCTGAGTGTGCACTCTCCTGAGGGAGGACTCCCCTGAGTGTGCACTCCCCTGAGTGAACACTCCCCTGAGTGTGCACTCCTCTTAGTTCGCACCCTCCTGAGTGAGGACTCCACTGAGTGTGCACTCCCCTGAGTGTGCGCTCCTTTGAGTGTGCACTCCCCTGAGTGAGTGCTCCCCTGAGTGTGCTCTCACCTGAGAGTGCACTCGCCTGTGTGAGGACTACTCTGTGTGTGCACTCCCCTGAGTGTGGACTCGCCTGAGTGAGGGCTCCACTGAGTGTGCTCTTCCATGTGTGAGCGCTCACCTCAGTGGCCACTCCCCTGTGTGAGCGCTCCCCTGAGTGTGCACTCCCCTGTGTGTGCAATCCCTTGAGTGAGGACTCCCCTGAGTGTGCACTCCCCTAAATGAGCACTCCCCTTCGTGTACACTCCCCTGAGTAAGCCAGTGAAACCCGTTTTGAGCCAGTCTGATCCGGTTTAAGCCGGACTGGTCGGGTCTGAGCTGATCAATGCTGGTTTGAGGCGGTCTGTTCCAGTTTGATCCGGTTTAAGCCGGTATGGTCCGGTGTGATCCGGTTTGAGTCAGTCTGCCCCGGTTTGATCTGGTGTGAGCCGGTCAATATCGGTTTGAGTCCGGTTTGAGCCGGACAGAATCGGATTTAGCGGGTCTACATGGTCTGGTCCGGATTGATCCCTTTTGAGCCGGTTTCGTCTGGTTTGATTCGATTTTAGTCCGTGTGGTCCAGTTTGAGCCGGTTTGAGCCAGTGTGGTCCGGATTGAGTCCAATTTGAGCCGGTCAAAACCGGTTTGAGCCGTTCTGCTCCAGTTTGACTTGGTCAAAACCGGTTTGAGATGGTCTGGTCCGGTTTGAGTCCAGCCTGAACCGGTCAAAACCGGTTTGAGCCGCTCTGATACGGTTTGATCGGGTTTGAGTCGGTGTGGTCCGGTTTGAGCTGGTCTGGTCTGGTTTGAGCCGGTCAAAACAGGCTCAGGCCGGTCAAAATCGGTTTCAGCCAGTCTGGTCTGGTTTCAGCCGGTCAAAACAGATTTGTGGCCTGGTTTTAGCCTGTCTGGGCCGGTCTGGTCCGGTTTGATCCGGTTTCAGCCGGTCTGGGCCGGTCGAGTCCGGTTTATCTGGTCAAAAACCGCTTTGAGCCGGTCAATAACCGGTTTGAGTCTGTCTGGTCTGGTTTGAGCCAGTCAAAACCGGTTTGGGCCGGTCTGGCCCAGTTTAAGCCGGTCTGGGCCGGTCTGGTCCAGTTTTATCCGTTTTCAGCCTGTCCGGGCCTGTCTGGTCTGGTTTGATCTGGTGTCATCTGGTCAAACCCAGTTTGAGCTGGTCTGGTCCATTTTGAGCCGGTCTGGTCTGGTTTGAGCTGGTCAAAATAGGCTCAGGATGGTCAAAACCGGTTTGAGCTGGTCTGGGCCGGTGTTGTCCGGTGTGCTCCGGATTCAGCTGTTCTGGGCCGGTCTGGTGCGGTTTCATCCGGTTTGAGCCGGTCTGGTCCGGTTTTATCCTGTCTCATCCAGTCAAAGCCAGTTTGAGCCGGTCTGGTCTGGTTTGAGCCAGTCAAAACCGGTTTGAGACAGTCTGGTCCGGTTTGAGCCGGTCTGGTCTGGTTTTAGCCAGTCAAAACCTGATTGAGGCGGTTTGGCCTGGTATTAGCCTGTGTGGGCCGGACTGGTTTGGTTTGAGCCGGTTTGAGCTGGTTTGTGTCGGTCTGGTCCGGTATGATCCGGTTTGAGAAGGTCTGGTCCGGTTTGATCCTGTCTAATCCGGTCAAAACCGGTTTGAGCCGATCTCGTCTGGTTTGAGCTGGTCAAAACCATCTCAGGCTGGTCAAACCGGTTTGAGCCGGTCTGGTCTGGTTTGAGCCACTCAAAACTGGTTTGTGGCCCAGTTTTAGGCGGTCTGGGCCGGTCTGGTCCAGTTTGATCCGGTTTCAGCTGTCTGGGCCAGTCGAGTCCGGTTCGATCCGGTCAACACCGCTATGAGCCGGTCAAAATCGGTTTGAGCCGGTCTGGTCTGGTTTGAGCCGGTCTGGTCTGGTTTGAGCCCGTCAAAACCGGCTCAGGTTTGTCAAAACCGGTTTTGAGCCGGTCTGGTCTGGTTAGAACCCATCAAAACCATTTTGTGGCCCAATTTTAGGCGGTCTGGGCCGGTCTGGGCCGGTTTGATCCGATTTTAGCCAGTCTGGGGCCGGTCTGATTCGGTTTGATCCGGTGTCATCCGGTCAAAACCGGTTTTAGCTGGCCAAAAACGGTTTCAGCCGGTCTGGTTTGGTTTGAGCAGGTCAAAACCGGTTTGAGCCGGTCAGAATCGGTTTGAGCCGTTCTGGTCTGGTTTGATCCAATTTCAGCTGGTCTGGGCTGGTCGAGTCCGGTTTGATCCGGTTTGAGCCGGTCTCTTCCGGTTTGATCCGGTCTCATCCGGTCAAAACTGGTTTGAGCCGGTCAAAACTTGTTTGTGGCCCGGTTTTAGCCGGTCTGAGCCGGTCTGTTCCGGTTTGATCGGTTTCAGCTGGTCTGGGCCGGTCGAGTCCGGTGTGATCCGGTCAAAAACCGCTTTGAGCCAGTGAAAACCGGTTTGAGCTGGTCTGGTCTGGTTTTAGCCGGTCTGGTGTGGTTTGAGCCGGGCAAAACCGGCTCAGGTCGGTCAAAACCGGTTTGAGCCAGTCTGGTCTGGTTTGAGCCGGTAAAAACCGGTTTGTGGCCCAGTTTTAGGCCGTCTAGGCCGGTGGGTCCGGTTTGATCCGATTTTAGCCAGTCTGGGCCGGTCTGATTCGATTTGATCCGGTCTCATCCGGTCAAACCCGGTTTGAGCCCGTCTGGTCCGGTTTGAGCCGGTCTGGTCTGGTTTGAGCCTGTGAAAACCGGCTCAGGCCAGGCAAAACCTGTTTGAGCTGGTGTGGTCTGGTTTGAGCCAGTCAAAACCGGTTTGTGGCCCGGTTTTAGCCGGTCTGGGCCGGTCTGGTCCGGTTTTGTCCGGCTTCAGCTGTTCTGGGTCGGTTTTGTGCGGTTTCATCTGGTTTCAGCCGGTCTGGTCCGGTTTTATCCTGTCTCATCCGGTCAAAACCGGTTCGAGCCAGTCTGGTCTGGTTTCAGCGGTTCTGGTCTGGTTTGATCCGGTCAAAACCTGATTGAGCCAGTTTGGTTCGGTTTTAGCCTGTGTGGGCCGGTCTGGTTCGGTTTGAGCCGGTTTGAGCCGGTTTGTGCTGGTCTAATCCAGTATGATCCGGTTTGAGAAGGTTTGATCCGGTCTAATCCGGTCAAAACTGGTTTGAGCTGGTCTGGTCTGGTTTGAGCCGGTCAAAACAGATTTGAGCCGGTCTAGTCTGGTTTGAGGCGATGTGGTCTGGTTTGAACCGGTCAACACCGTTTTGTGGCCTAGTTTTAGGTGTTCTGGGCCGGGGTGGTCCAGTTTGATCCGGTTTCAGCCGGTCTGGGCCTGTCTGGTGCGGTTTGTCCGGTGTGGGCCGGTCTGGTCCGGTTTGATCCGGTGTCATCCGGTCAAAACCGGTTTCAGCCGGTTTGGTCTGGTTTGAGCCGGTCTGGTCTGGTTTGAGCAGGTCAAAACCGGATTGAGCCGGTCTGGAATGTTTTGAGCTGGTCAAAACAGATTCGAGCCGGTCTAGTCTGGTTTGAGTCGATCTGGTCTGGTTTGAACCGGTCAACACCGTTTTGTGGCCAAGTTTTATGTGTTCTGGGCCGGTGTGGTCCAGTTTGATCCGGTTTCAGCCGGTCTGGGCCTCTCTGGTCCGGTTTGACCGGTGTGGGCCGGTCTGGTCCGTTTTGATCCAATGTCATCCGGTGAAAACCGGTTTGAGCTGGTTTGGTCTGATTTGAGCCGGTCTGGTCTGGTTTGAGCAGGTCAAAACCGGCTCAGGCCGGTCAAAACCGGATTGAGCCAGTCTGGTCTGCTTTGAGCCGGTCAAAACCGGTTTGTGGCCTGGTTTTAGCCGGTCTGGGCCGGTCTGATTCGGTTTGAGCGTGTTTGAATCGGTTTGTGCTGCTCTGGTCAGGTATGATCCGGTTTGGGAAGGTCTGGTCTGTTTGATCCGGTCTAATCTGGTCAAAACCCGTTTGAGCCGTTCTGCTCTGGTTTGAGCAGGTCAAACCAGGTTCAACACGGTCTGGTCTGGTTTGAGCCGGTCAAGATACGTTTGAGCTGGTTTGACACGGTTTTAGGTGGTCTGGGCCGGTCTGGACCGGTTTGATCCAGTTTGGGCCGGTCTGGTTTGGTTTGAGCTGGTCAAAACCGGTTTGAGCCGGTCTGCTCTGGTTTGAACTGGTCAAAATAGGTTTGAGCTGGTTTGGCCCGGTTTTAGGCGGTCTGGGCCGGTCTGGTCCGGTTTGATCCGGTTTTAGCCGGACTGGGCCCGTCTGGTCCGGGTTCATCCGGTTTCATCTGGTCAAAATCGGTTTCAGCCGGTCAAAACCGGTTTGAGCCCGTCAAAACCGGTTTGAGTCATCAACACCGTTTTGAGCCAATCAAAACCGGATTGAACTGGTCTGGTCTGGTTTGAGCCAGTCAAAACCAGTTTGAGCCGGTCTGGCCCGGTTATAGCCGGTGTGGGCCGGTGTAGTCCGGTTTGATCCGGTTTCAGCCGGTCTGGGCCTGTCTGGTCCGGTTTGATCCGATGTGAGCCGGTTTGATCCGGTTTGATATGGTGTCATGCGATCAAAAGCGGTTTGCGCTGGTCTGGCCCGGATTGAGCCAGTCTCGTCTGGTTTGAGCCGGTCAAAACCGGTTTGAGCCGGTCTGATCTCGTTTGAACCAGTCAAAATCGGTTAGTGGCTCGGTTTGAGCCGGTCTGGGCCGGTCTGGTCCGGTTTGATCCGGTTGCAGCTGGTCTGGGCTGGTCGAGTCCGGTTTGAACCGGTCAAAACTGCTTTTATCCAGTCAAAACCTGTTTGAGCCAGTCTGGTCTGGTTTGAGCCGGTCTGGTCTGGATTGAACCGGTGAAAACCGGTTTATGGCCCAGTTTTAGGCGGTCTGGCCCGGTCTGGTCTGGTTTGATCCGATTTTAGCCGGTCAGGGCTGGTCTGGTCCGGTTCGATCCGGTTTTAGCCGGTCTGGGCCGGTCTTATTCGGTTTGAACTGGTCTCATTCGGTCAAAAACGATTTTAGCCGGTGAAAACCGGTTTTAGCCGGTCTGATGTGGTTTGAGCAGGTCAAAACCGGTTTGAGCCCGTCTGGTCTGGTTTGAGCCGGTCAAAACTGGCTTGTGGCCCGGTTTTAGCTGGTCTGGGCCAGTCTGGCCTGGTTTGATCTGGTTTCAGCTGGTCTGGGCCAGTTGAGTCCGGTTTGATCCGGTCAAAACCGCTTTGAGCCAGTCAAAACTGGTTTGAGTCGGTCTGGTCTCATTTGAGCCGGTCTGGTCTGGTTTTAGCCAGCCAAAACCGGTTTGTGGCCCGGTTTTAGCTGGTCTGGACCAGTCTGGTCCGGTTTGATCCGGTTTCAGCTGGTCTGGGGCCGGTCGATTACGGTTTGATCTGGTCAAAACCACTTTGAGCTAGTCAAAACCGGTTTGAGAAGGTCTGGTCTGGTGTGAGCCGGTCTGGTCTGGTTTTAGCCAGCCAAAACCGGTTTGTGGCCCGGTTTTAGCTGGTCTGGACCAGTCTGGTCCGGTTTGATCCAGTTTCAGCTGATCTGGGCCGATCGAGTCCGGTTTGATCCGGTCAAAACCGCTTTGAATCAGTCAAAACCGGTTTGAGAAGGTCTGGTCTGGTTTGAGCCGGTCTGTTCTGGTTTTAGCCAGTCAAAACCGACTCAGGACGGTCAAAACCGGTTTGAGCCGGTCTGGTCTAGTTTGAGCTGCTCAAAACTGGTTTGTGGCCCGGTTTTAGCCGGTGTGGTCCGGTCTGGTCTGGTTTCCTCTGGCTTCATCTGTTCTGGGCCGGTCTGGTGCGATTTCATCCGGTTTGAGCCGGTCTGGTCCGGTTTAATCCTGTCTCATCTGGTCAAACCGGTTAGAGCTGGTCTGTTCTGGTTGAGCCGGTCAAAACTGGTTTGAGCCAGTCTGGTCTGGTTTGAGACGGTCTGGTCTGGTTTGAGCCGGACAAAAACTGATTGAGCCATTTTGGTCCAGTTTTCGCCTGTCTGGGCAGGTCTGGTATGGTTTGAGCCGCTTTTAGCCCGTTTGTGCTTGTCTGGTCTGGTATGATCCGGTTTGAGAAGGTCTGGTCCGGTTTGATCCGGTATTAGCCTGTCTGGGCCGGTCTGATTCGGTTTGATCTGGTCTCATTCGGTCAAATTCCGTTGTAGCCTGTCAAAACCGGTTTCAGCCTGTCTGGTGTGGTTTCAGCAGGTGAAAACCGGTTTGAGCCTCTTAAAACTGGTTTGAACCGGTCTGGTCCATTTTGAGCCGGTCTGGTCTGGTTTGAGCTGGTCAAAACTGGTTCGAGCTGGTCAAAACCGGTTTGAGACGGTTTGGTCTGGTTGAAGCCAGTCAAAAAGATTCAAGCATGTCTGAGCCGGTCTGGTCCGGTTTCATCCGGTCTCATCAGGTGAAAACCGGTTTGAGCTGGTGAAAACCGGTTTTAGCCGGTCTGGAGTGGTTTGAGCCGGTCAAAACCCATTTGAGACGGTCAAAACCGGATTGAGCCAGTCAAAACCGGTTTGAACCGCTCAGGTCTGGTTTGAGCCGGTCTGCCCCGGTTTATGCTGGTCTGGGCCGGTCTGGACCGGTTGGATCCGGTTTCAGACGGTCTGGGCCTCTGTGGTCCGGTTTGATACGGTGTGAGCTGGACTGGTCTGATTTGATCTGGTGTCATCCGGTCAAAACCGGTTTGAGCTGGACTGGTCTGGTTTCAGCCAGTCTGGTCTTGTTTGAGCCGGTCCAAACCGGCTCAGACCGGACTAAACCGGTTTGAGCAGGTCTGGTCTGGTTTGAGCCGGTCAAAACCGGTTTGTGGCCTGGTTTTAGCCGGTCTGGGCCGGTCTGGTCCGGTTTGATCCGTTTTCACCTGGTCTGGGCTGGTCGAGTCCGGTTCGATCCAGTCAAAACCGCTTTGAGCTGGTCAAAACCGGTTTGAGCCGGTCTGGTCTGGTTTGAGCTGGTCTGGTCTGGTTTGAGCCGGTCAAAACCGGCTCAGGTCTGTCAAAACCGGTTTGAGCCGTTCTCGTCTGGTTTAAACTCGTCAAAACCGTTTTGTGGCCCAATTTTATGTGGTCTGGGCCGGTCTGATACGGTTTGATACGATTTCAGCCGGTCTGGGCTGCTCTGATTCGGTTTGATCCGGTCTCATCCAGTCAAAACTGGTTTTAGCCGGCCAAAACCGGTTTCAGCCGGTCTGGTGTGGTTTGAGCAGGTCAAAACCGGTTTGAGCCAGTCAAAACCGGTTTGAGCCCGTGTGGTCCGTTTTGAGCCGGTCTGGTCTGGTTTGAGCCTGTCAAAACCGGCTCAGGCCAGGCAAACCCTGTTTGAGCCGGACTGGTCTGGTTCGAGCCATTCAAAACCAGACGATCCATGCTGGTCAGCTGCTGCAGCCCGACCAGCGAGAGCTGAAGCAGGGCGAGGCATTGCCTCACCTGGAAAGCGCAAGGGGGAAGGGAATCCCTTTTCCTAGTCAGGGGAACTGAGACACACAACACCTGGAAAATCGGGTACCTCCCACCCCAAAACTGCGCTTTAAGCAAACAGGCACACCAGGAGATCATATCCCACACCTGGCCGGGAGTGTCCCACACCCACGGAGCCTCTCTCATTGCTAGCACAGCAGTCTGTGATCTACCAGCAAGGCAGCAGCGAGGCTGGGGGAGGGGCGCCCGCCATTGCTGAGGCTTAAGTAGGTAAACAAAGCTGCTGGGAAGCTCGAACTGGGTGGAGCTCACAGCAGCTCAAGGAAACCTGCCTGTCTCTGTAGACTCCACCTCTGGGGACAGGGCACAGTAAACAATAACAAATGCAGCAGCTCTGCAGACGCAAACGACTCTGTCTGACAGCTTTGAAGAGAGCAGTGGATCTCCCAACACGGAGGTTGAGATCTGAGAAGGGACAGACACCCTGCTCAAGTGGGTCCCTGACCCCTGAGTAGCCTAACTGGGAGACATCCCTCACTAGGGGCAGTCTGACACCCCACACCTCACAGGGTGGAGTACACCCCTGAGAGGAAGCTTTCAAAGCAAGAATCAGACAGGTACACTCGCTGTTCAGAAATATTCTATCTTCTGCAGCCTCTGCTGCTGATACCCAGGCAAACAGGGTCTGGAGTGGACCTCAAGCAATCTCCTACAGCTACAACCTACAGCTGAGGATCCTGACTGTTAGAAGGAAAGCTATCAAACAGGAAGGACACCTACACCAAAACCCCATCAGTACATCACCATCATCAAAGACCAGAGGCAGATAAAACCACAAAGATGGGGGAAAAGCAGGGCAGAAAAGCTGGAAATTCAAAAAATAAGAGCGCATCTCCCCCGGCAAAGGAGCGCAGCTCATCGCCAGCAACAGATCAAAGCTGGACGGAGAATGACTTTGACGACATGAGAGAAGAAGGCTTCAGTACATCCAATTTCTCAGAGCTAAAGGAGGAATTACGTACCCAGTGCAAAGAAACTAAAAACCTTGAAAAAAAAGTGGAAGAATTGATGGCTAGAGTAATTAATGCAGAGAAGCTCATAAACGAAATGAAACAGACGAAAACCATGGCAGGAGAAATACGTGACAAATGCACAAGCTTCAGTAACCGACTCGATCAACTGGAAGAAAGAATGTCAGCGATGGAGGATCAAATGAATGAAATGAAGCGAGAAGAGAAACCAAAAGAAAAAAGAAGAAAAAGAAATGAACAAAGCCTGCAAGAAGTATGGGATTATGTAAAAAGACCAAATCTACGTCTGATTGGGGTGCCTGAAAGTGAGGGGGAAAATGGAACCAAGTTGGAAAACACTCTTCAGGATATCATCCAGGAGAACGTCCCCAACCTAGTAGGGCAGGCCAACATTCAAATCCAGGAAATACAGAGAACGCCACAAAGATACTCCTCGAGAAGAGCAACTCCAAGACACATAATTGCCAGATTCACCAAAGTTGAAATGAAGGAAAAAATCTTAAGGGCAGCCAGAGAGAAAGGTCGGGTTACCCACAAAGGGAAGCCCATCAGACTAACAGCAGATCTCTCGGCAGAAACTCTTCAAGCCAGAAGAGAGTGGGGGCCAATATTCAACATTCTTAAAGAAAAGAATTTTCAACCCAGAATTTTATATCCAGCCAAACTAAGTTTCATAAGTGAAGGAGAAATAAAATCCTTTACAGATAAGCAAATGCTTAGAAATTTTGTCACCACTAGGCCTGCTTTACAAGAGACCCTGAAGGAAGCACTAAACATGGAATGGAACAACCGGTACCAGCCATTGCAAAAACATGCCAAAATGTAAAGACCATCAAGGCTAGGAAGAAACTGCATCAACTAACGAGCAAAATAACCAGTTAATATCATAATGGCAGGATCAAGTTCACACATAACAATCTTAACCTTAAATGTAAATGGACTAAATGCTCCAATTAAAAGACACAGACTGGCAAACTGGATAAAGAGTCAAGATCCATCAGTCTGCTGTATTCAGGAGACCCATCTCACACGCAGAGACATACATAGGCTCAAAATAAAGGGATGGAGGAAGATTTACCAAGCAAATGGAGAACAAAAAAAAGCGGGGGTTGCGATACTAGTCTCTGATAAAACAGACTTTAAACCATCAAAGATCAAAAGAGACAAAGAAGGCTATTACATAATGGTAAAGGGATCAATTCAACAGGAAGAGCTAACTATCCTAAATATATATGCACCCAATACAGGAGCACCCAGATTCATAAAGCAAGTCCTTAGAGACTTACAAAGAGACTTAGACTCCCATACAATAATAATGGGAGACTTCAACACTCCACTGTCAACATTAGACAGATCAACGAGACAGAAAGTTAACAAGGATATCCAGGAATTGAACTCATCTCTGCAGCAAGCAGACCTCATAGACATCTATAGAACTCTCCACCCCAAATCAACAGAATATACATTCTTCTCAGCACCACATCGTACTTACTCCAAAATTGACCACGTAATTGGAAATAAAGCACTCCTCAGCAAATGTACAAGAACAGAAATTATAACAAACTGTCTCTCAGACCACAGTGCAATCAAATTAGAACTCAGGACTAAGAAACTCAATCAAAACCGCTCAACTACATGGAAACTGAACAACCTGCTCCTGAATGACTACTGGGTACATAACGAAATGAAGGCAGAAATAAAGATGTTCTTTGAAACCAATGAGAACAAAGATACAACATACCAGAATCTCTGGGACACATTTAAAGCAGTGTGTAGAGGGAAATTTATAGCACTAAATGCCCACAAGAGAAAGCAGGAAAGATCTAATATTGACACTCTAACATCACAATTAAAAGAACTAGAGAAGCAAGAGCAAACACATTCGAAAGCTAGCAGAAGGCAAGAAATAACTAAGATCAGAGCAGAACTGAAGGAGATAGAGACACAAAAAAACCCTCCAAAAAATCAATGAATCCAGGAGTCGGTTTTTTGAAAAGATCAACAAAATTGACAGACCACTAGCAAGACTAATAAAGAAGAAAAGACAGAAGAATCAAATCGATGCAATTAAAAATGATAAAGGGGATATCACCACCGACCCCACAGAAATACAAACTACCATCAGAGAATACTATAAACACCTCTACGCAAATAAACTGGAAAATCTAGAAGAAATGGATAATTTCCTGGACACTTACACTCTTCCAAGACTAAACCAGGAAGAAGTTGAATCCCCGAATAGACCAATAGTAGGCTCTCAAATTGAGGCAATAATTAATAGCCTATCAACCAAAAAAAGTCCAGGACCAGATGGATTCACAGCTGAATTCTACCAGAGGTACAAGGAGGAGCTGGTACCATTCCTTCTGAAACTATTCCAATCAATAGAAAAAGAGGGAATCCTCCCTAACTCATTTTATGAGGCCAACATCATCCTGATACCAAAGCCAGGCAGAGACACAACAAAAAAAGAGAATTTTAGACCAATATCCCTGATGAACATCGCTGCAAAAATCCTCAATAAAGTACTGGCAAACCGGATTCAGCAGCACATCAAAAAGCTTATCCACCATGATCAAGTGGGCTTCATCCCTGGGATGCAAGGCTGGTTCAACAGTCGCAAATCAATAAACATAATCCAGCATATAAACAGAACCAAAGACAAGAACCACATGATTATCTCAATCGATGCAGAAAAGGCTTTTGACAAAATTCAACAGCCCTTCATGCTAAAAACGCTCAATTAATTCGGTATTGATGGAACGTACCTCAAAATAATAAGAGCTATTTATGACAAACCCACAGCCAATATCATACTGAATGGGCAAAAACTGGAAAAATTCCCTTTGAAAACTGGCACAAGACAGGGATGCCCTCTCTCACCACTCCTATTCAACATAGTGTTGGAAGTTCTGGCTAGGGCAATCAGGCAAGAGAAAGAAATCAAGGGGATTCAGTTAGGAAAAGAAGAAGTCAAATTGTCCCTGTTTGCAGACGACATGATTGTATATTTAGAAAACCCCATTGTCTCAGCCCAAAGTCTCCTTAAGCTGATAAGCAACTTCAGCAAAGTCTCAGGATACAAAACTAATGTGCAAAAATCACAAGCATTCTTATACACCAGTGACAGTCAAACAGAGAGCCAAATCAGGAATGAACTTCCATTCACAATTGCTTCAAAGAGAATAAAATACCTAGGAATCCAACTTCCAAGGGATGTAAAGGACCTCTTCAAGGAGAACTACAAACCACTGCTCAGTGAAATAAAAGAGGACACAAACAAATGGAAGAACATACCATGCTCATGGATAGGAAGAATCAATATAGTGAAAATGGCCATACTGCCCAAGGTAATTTATAGATTCAATGCCATCCCCATCAAGCTACCAATGAGCTTCTTCACAGAATTGGAAAAAACTGCTTTAAAGTTCATATGGAACCAAAAAAGAGCCCGCATCTCCAAGACAATCCTAAGTCAAAAGAACAAAGCTGGAGGCATCACGCTACCTGACTTCAAACTATACTACAAGGCTACAGTCACCAAAACAGCATGGTACTGGTACCAAAACAGAGATATAGACCAATGGAACAGAACAGAGTCCTCAGAAATAATACCACACATCTACAGCCATCTGATCTTTGACAAACCTGAGAGAAACAAGAAATGGGGAAAGGATTCCCCATTTAATAAATGGTGCTGGGAAAATTGGCTAGCCATAAGTAGAAAGCTGAAACTGGATCCTTTCCTTATTCCTTATACGAAAATTAATTCAAGATGGATTAGAGACTTAAAGGTTAGACCTAATACCATAAAAAATCCTAGAGGAAAACCTAGGTAGTACCTTTCAGGACATAGGCATGGGCAAAGACTTCATGTCTAAAACACCAAAAGCAACGGCAGCAAAAGCCAAAATTGACAAATGGGATCTCATTAAACTAAAGAGCTTCTGCACAGCAAAAGAAACTACCATCAGAGTGAACAGGCAACCTACAGAATGGGAGAAAATTTTTGCAGTCTACTCATCTGACAAAGGGCTAATATCCAGAACCTACAAAGAACTCAAACAAATTTACAAGAAAAAAACAAACAACCCCATCCAAAAGTGGGCAAAGGATATGAACAGACATTTCTCAAAAGAAGACATTCATACAGCCAACAGACACATGAAAAAATGCTCATCATCACTGGCCATCAGAGTAATGCAAATCAAAACCACAATGAGATACCATCTCACACCAGTTAGAATGGCGATCATTAAAAAGTCAGGAAACAACAGGTGCTGGAGAGGATGTGGAGAAATAGGAACACTTTTTACACTGTTGGTGGGATTGTAAACTAGTTCAACCATTATGGAAAACAGTATGGTGATTCCTCAAGGATCTAGAACTAGATGTACCATATGACCCAGCCATCCCATTACTAGGTATATACCCAAAGGATTATAAATTATGCTGCTATAAAGACACATGCACACGTATGTTTATTGCAGCACTATTCACAATAGCAAAGACTTGGAATCAACCCAAATGTCCATCAGTGACAGATTGGATTAAGAAAATGTGGCACATATACACCATGGAATACTATGCAGCCATAAAAAAGGATGAGTTTGTGTCCTTTGTAGGGACATGGATGCAGCTGGAAACCATCATTCGCAGCAAACTATCACAAGAACAGAAAACCAAACACCGCATGTTCTCACTCAAAGGCGGGGGAACTGAACACTGAGATCCCTTGGACTCGGGAAGGGGAACATCACACACCGGGGCCTATCATGGGGAGGGGGGAGGGGGAAGGGATTGAATTGGGAGTTATACCTGATGTAAATGACGAGTTGATGGGTGCGGCACACCAACATGGCACAAGTATACATATGTAGCAAACCTGCACGTTGTGCACATGTACCCTACAACTTGAAGTTTAATAATAATAAATAAATTAAAAAAAAAAACAAAGCAAAAACAAAAACAAACAAAAAAAAATGAAAAGAAGCTTTACGAGAAACTGCCCTTGTGTTCTGTTAATTCATCTCAAAGAATTACAGCTTTCCCCTCAAGAAGCCTTCCGCTAAGACTGTTTTTGAGGAATTTCCAAAGTGATATGTGGAAGCCCATAGAGGGCTATGGTGAAAATGGAAATATCCTAAGATACTTACCGAAGAGAAGCTGTCTGAAAAACTGCTTTGTGTTCTGTTAGTTCATCTCACAGAGCTACAGCTTTTCCCTCAAGAAGCCGTTCATTAAGACTGTTTTGTGAAATTTGGAAAGTGATATTTGGAAACCAATAGAGGACTATTTTGAAAAAGGAAATATCTTCCGTTAAAAACTGGAAAGAAGCATTCTGAGAAAATGCCGTGTCTTCTGTTAATACGTCTCACTGAGTTACAGCTTTCCTCTCAAGAAGCCTTTCGCTAAGATTGTTCTTGTGGGATTTGCAATGTGATATTTGGAAGCCCATAGAGGACTATGGTGAGAAAGGAAATAACCTCCGTTAAAAACTGGAAAGAAGATTTGTGAGAAAATGCTTTGTGTTCTGTTAATTCATCTCACAGAGTTAGAGCTTTCCCCGAAAGAAGCCTTTCGCTAAGACTGTTCTTGTGGAATTTGCAAGGTGATATTTGGAAGCCCAAAAGGGCTATGGTGAAAAAGGAAATATCCTCAGTTAAAAACTGGAAAGAAGCTTTCTGAGAAACTGCTTTGTGTTCAGTTAGTTCCTCTCACAGAGTTACAGCTTTCCCCTCAAGAAGACTTTCGCTAAGACTGTTCATGTGGAATTTTCAAAGTGATAATTGGAATCCCATAGAGGGCTATGGTGAAAAAGGAAATATCCTAAGGTAAAAACTGAAAAGTAGGTTTCTGAGAAAATGTTTTGTGTTCTGTTAATTCATCTTACAGAGTTACAGCTTTACCCTCAAGAAGCCTTTCGCTAAGACTTTTCTTCTGGAATTTGCAAAGTGATATTTGGAAACCCTATAGCCCTATGGTGAAAATGGAAATATCCTAAGATAAAAAACGAAAAGAAGGTTTCTGAGAAACTGCTTTGAATTCTTTTAATTCATCTTACAGATTTACAGATTTTATCTCCAGAATCCTTTCGCTAAGACTGTTCTTGTGGAATTTGCAAAATGTTTTTGGAAGCCCATAGAGGACTATGCTGAAAAAGGAAATATCCTAAGATAAAAACTGAAAAGAAGCTTTCTGAGAAACTGCTTTGTGTTCTGTTAATTCATCTCAGAGAGTTACAGCTTTCCCCTCAAGAAGTCTTTCACAAAGACTGTTCTTGTGTAATTTGCAAAGTGATATTTGGAAGACCATAGAGGGCTATGTTGAAAAGGAAATATAGTAAGATAAAATCCGAAAAGAAGCTTTCTGAGAAACTGCTTTGTGTTCTGTTAATTCATCTCAAAGTGTCACAGATTTCCCCTCATGAGGCCGTTCACTGAGACTGTTCTTCTGAAATTTGGAAAGTGATATTTAGAATCTCATAGAGGGCAATGGTGGAAAAGGAAATATTTTCCGATAAAAACTGTAAAGAAGCTTTCTGATAAACTGCTTTGTGTTCTGTTAGTTCATCTCACAGAGTTACAGCTTTCCCTTCAAGAAGCAGTTCACTGAGACTATTCTTGTGAAATTTGCAAAGTGATATTAGAAAACTCCTAGAGGGCTATGGTGAAAAAGGAAATATCTTCCGTTAAAAACTGGAAAGAAGCTTTTTGAGAAACTGCCGTGTGTTCTGTTAAAGCATCTCACCGAGTTACAGCTTTCCCCTCAAGAAGGCTTTCGCTAAGACTGTTCTTGTGGGATTTGCAAAGTGATATTTGGAAGTCCCTAGAGGGCTATGGTGAAAAAGGAAATATCTTTCGTTAAAAACTGGAAAGAAGATATCTGAGAAACTGCTTTGTGTTCTGTTAATTCATCTCACAGAGTTACAGTTTTCCCCTCCAGAAGTCTTTCGCTTCCACTGTTCTTGTGGAATTTGCATAGTGATATTTGGAATCCCATAGAGGGCTATGGTGAAAATGGAAATAACTTCAGTTAAAAAATGAAAAGAAGCATTCCGAGAAACTGCTTAGTGCTCTGTTAATTCATCTCAAAGAGTTACAGCTTTCCCCTCAAGAAGCCTTCCGCTAAGACTGTTTTTGAGGAATTTCCAAAGTGATATGTGGAAGCCCATAGAGGGCGATGGTGAAAATGGAAATATCCTAAGATACTTACCGAAAAGAAGCTGTCTGAAAAACTGCTTTGTGTTCTGTTAGTTCATCTCACAGAGCTACAGCTTTTCCCTCAAGAAGCCGTTCACTAAGACTGTTTTGTGAAATTTGCAAAGTGATATTTGGAAGCCCATAGAGGGCTAAGGTGAAAAAGGAAGTATCTTCCGTTAAAAACTGGAAAGAACCATTCTGAGAAAATACGGTGTGTTCTGTTAGTACATATCACCGACCTACAGCTTTCCCCTCAGGAAGCCGTTCACTAAGACTGTTCTTGTGGAATTGCAAAGTGATATTTGGAGGCACATAGAGGGCAATGGTGAAAAAGGAAACATCCTAAGATAAAAACTGAAAAGAAGCTTTCTGAGAAACTGCTTTGTGTTCTGTTAATTAAAGTCACAGAGTCACTCTTTTACCTCAGGAAGCCTTTCGCTAAGGCTGTTGTTGTGGAATTTGCAAAGTGATATTTGGAAGCCCGAAAGGGCTATGGTGAAAAAGGAAATATCCTCAGTTAAAAACTGGAAAGAAGCTTTCTGAGAAACTGCTTTGTGTTCAGTTAGTTCCTCTCACAGAGTTACAGCTTTCCCCTCAAGAAGACTTTCGTTAAGACTGTTCATGTGGAATTTTCAAAGTGAAAATTGGAATCCCATAGAGGGCTATGGTGAAAAAGGAAATATCCTAAGGTAAAAACTGAAAAGTAGGTTTCGGAGAAAATGTTTTGTGTTCTGTTAATTCATCTTACAGAGTTACAGCTTTACCCTCAAGAAGCCTTTCGCTAAGACTTTTCTTCTGGAATTTGCAAAGTGATATTTGGAAACCCTATAGCCCTATGGTGAAAATGGAAATATCCTAAGATAAAAAACGAAAAGAAGGTTTCTGAGAAACTGCTTTGAATTCTTTTAATTCATCTTACAGATTTACAGCTTTTATCTCCAGAATCCTTTCGCTAAGACTGTTCTTGTGGAATTTGCAAAATGTTTTTGGAAGCCCATAGAGGGCTATGCTGAAAAAGGAAATATCCTAAGATAAAAACTGAAAAGAAGCTTTCTGAGAAACTGCTTTGTGTTCTGTTAATTCATCTCAGAGAGTTACAGCTTTCCCCTCAAGAAGTCTTTCACAAAGACTGTTCTTGTGTAATTTGCAAAGTGATATTTGGAAGACCATAGAGGGCTATGTTGAAAAGGAAATATAGTAAGATAAAATCCGAAAAGAAGCTTTCTGAGAAACTGCTTTGTGTTCTGTTAATTCATCTCAAAGTGTCACAGATTTCCCCTCATGTGGCCGTTCACTAAGACTGTTCTTCTGAAATTTGGAAAGTGATATTTAGAATCTCATAGTGGGCAATGGTGAAAAAGGAAATATTTTCTGATAAAAACTGTAAAGAAGCTTTCTGATAAACTGCTTTGTGTTCTGTTAGTTCATCTCACAGAGTTACAGCTTTCCCTTCAAGAAGCAGTTCACTGAGACTATTCTTGTGAAATTTGCAAAGTGATATTAGAAAACTCCTAGAGGGCTATGGTGAAAAAGGAAATATCTTCCGTTAAAAACTGGAAAGAAGCTTTTTGAGAAACTGCCGTGTGTTCTGTTAAAGCATCTCACCGAGTTACAGCTTTCCCCTCAAGAAGGCTTTCGCTAAGACTGTTCTTGTGGGATTTGCAAAGTGATATTTGGAAGTCCCTAGAGGGCTATGGTGAAAAAGGAAATATCTTTCGTTAAAAACTGGAAAGAAGATATCTGAGAAACTGCTTTGTGTTCTGTTAATTCATCTCACAGAGTTACAGTTTTCCCCTCCAGAAGTCTTTCGCTTCCACTGTTCATGTGGAATTTGCATAGTGATATTTGGAATCCCATAGAGGGCTATGGTGAAAATGGAAATAACTTCAGTTAAAAAATGAAAAGAAGCTTTCCGAGAAACTGCTTTGTGTTCTGTTAATTCATCTCAAAGAGTTACAGCTTTCCCCTCAAGAAGCCTTCCGCTAAGACTGTTTTTGAGGAATTTCCAAAGTGATATGTGGAAGCCCATAGAGGGCTATGGTGAAAATGGAAATATCCTAAGATACTTACTGAAGAGAAGTTGTCTGAAAAACTGCTTTGTGTTCTGTTAGTTCATCTCACAGAGCTACAGCTTTTCCCTCAAGAAGCTGTTCATTAAGACTGTTTTGTGAAATTTGGAAAGTGATATTTGGAAACCCATAGAGGACTATGGTGAAAAAGGAAATATCTTCCGTTAAAAACTGGAAAGAAGCATTCTGAGAAAATGCCGTGTCTTCTTTTAATACGTCTCACTGAGTTACAGCTTTCCTCTCAAGAAGCCTTTCGCTAAGACTGTTCTTGTGGGATTTGCAATGTGATATTTGGAAGCCCATAGAGGACTATGGTGAGAAAGGAAATATCCTCCGTTAAAAACTGGAAAGAAGATTTGTGAGAAAACGCTTTGTGTTCTGGTAATTCATCTCACAGTGTTAGAGCTTTCCCCTCAAGAACCCTTTCGCTAGGACTGTTCTTGTGGAATTTGCAAAGTGATATTTGGAAGCCCAAAAGGGCTATGGTGAAAAAGGAAATATCCTCAGTTAAAAACTGGAAAGAAGCTTTCTGAGAAACTGCTTTGTGTTCAGTTAGTTCCTCTCAAAGAGTTACAGCTTTCCCCACAAGAAGACTTTCGCTAAGACTGTTCATGTGGTATTTTCAAAGTGAAAATTGGAATCCCATAGAGGGCTATGGTGAAAAAGGAAATATCCTAAGGTAAAAACTGAAAAGTAGGTTTCTGAGAAAATGTTTTGTGTTCTGTTAATTCATCTTACAGAGTTACAGCTTTAACCTCAAGAAGCCTTTCGCTAAGACTTTTCTTCTGGAATTTGCAAAGTGATATTTGGAAACCCTATAGCCCTATGGTGAAAATGGAAATATCCTAAGATAAAAAACGAAAAGAAGGTTTCTGAGAAACTGCTTTGAATTCTTTTAATTCAACTTACAGATTTACAGCTTTTATCTCCAGAATCCTTTCGCTAAGACTGTTCTTGTGGAATTTGCAAAATGTTTTTGGAAGCCCATAGAGGGCTATGTTGAAAAAGGAAATATCCTAAGATAAAAACTGAAAAGAAGCTTTCTGAGAAACTGCTTTGTGTTCTGTTAATTCATCTCAGAGAGTTACAGCTTTCCCCTCAAGAAGTCTTTCACAAAGACTGTTCTTGTGTAATTTGCAAAGTGATATTTGGAAGACCATAGAGGGCTATGTTGAAAAAGGAAATATAGTAAGATAAAATCCGAAAAGAAGCTTTCTGAGAAACTGCTTTGTGTTCTGTTAATTCATCTCAAAGTGTCACAGATTTCCCCTCATGAGGCCGTTCACTGAGACTGCTCTTCTGAAATTTGGAAAGTGATATTTAGAATCTCATAGAGGGCAATGGTGAAAAAGGAAATATTTTCCGATAAAAACTGTAAAGAAGCTTTCTGATAAACTGCTTTGTGTTCTGTTAGTTCATCTCACAGAGTTACAGCTTTCCCTTCAAGAAGCAGTTCACTGAGACTATTCTTGTGAAATTTGCAAAGTGATATTAGAAAACTCCTAGAGGGCTATGGTGAAAAAGGAAATATCTTCCGTTAAAAACTGGAAAGAAGCTTTTTGAGAAACTGCCGTGTGTTCTGATAAAGCGTCTCACCGAGTTACAGCTTTCCCCTCAAGAAGGCTTTCGCTAAGAGTGTTCTTGTGGGATTTGCAAAGTGATATTTGGAAGCCCATAGAGGGCTATGGTGAAAAAGGAAATATCTTTCGTTAAAAACTGGAAAGAAGATATCTGAGAAACTGCTTTGTGTTCTGTTAATTCATCTCACAGAGTTACAGTTTTCCCCTCCAGAAGTCTTTCGCTTCCACTGCTCTTGTGGAATTTGCATAGTGATATTTGGAATCCCATAGAGGGCTATGGTGAAAATGGAAATAACTTCAGTTAAAAAATGAAAAGAAGCTTTCCGAGAAACTGCTTTGTGTTCTGTTAATTCATCTCAAAGAGTTACAGCTTTCCCCTCAAGAAGCCTTCCGCTAAGACTGTTTTTGAGGAATTTCCAAAGTGATATGTGGAAGCCCATAGAGGGCTATGGTGAAAATGGAAATATCGTAAGATACTTACCGAAAAGAAGCTGTCTGAAAAACTGCTTTGTGTTCTGTTAGTTCATCTCACAGAGCTACAGCTTTTCCCTCAAGAAGCCGTTCACTAAGACTGTTTTGTGAAATTTGCAAAGTGATATTTGGAAGCCCATAGAGGGCTAAGGTGAAAAACGAAATATCTTCCGTTAAAAACTGGAAAGAACCATTCTGAGAAAATGCGGTGTGTTCTGTTAGTACATATCACCGAGCTACAGCTTTCCCCTCAGGAAGCCGTTCACTAAGACTGTTCTTGTGGAATTGCAAAGTGATATTTAGAGGCACATGGAGGGCAATGGTGAAAAAGGAAACATCCCAAGATATAAACTGAAAAGAAGCTTTATGGGAAACTGCTTTGTGTTCTGTTAATTCAAGTCACAGAGTTACTCTTTTACCTCAAGAAGCCTTTCGCTAAGGCTGTTGTTGTGGAATTTGCAAAGTGATATTTGGAAGCCCAAAAGGGCTATGGTGAAAAAGTAAATATCTTCAGTTAAAAACTGGAAAGAAGCTTTCTGAGAAACTACTTTCTGTTCTGTTAATTTATCTCACAGAGTTACAGCTTTCCCCTCCAAAAGCCCTTCGTTAAGACAGTTCTTGTGGAATTTGAAAAGTGATATTTGGAAGCCCATAGAGGGCTATGGTGAAAAAGTAAATATCTTTCGCTAAAAACCGAAAAGAAGCTCTCTGAGAAACTGCTTTGTGTTCTGTTAGTTCATCTCACAGAGTTTCAGCTTTCGCCTCAAGAAGCCGTTCACTAAGACTGTTCTTGTGAAATTTGCAAAGTGATATTTGGAAACCCTTAGAGGGCTATCGTGAAAAAGGAAAGGTCTTCAGTTAAAAACTGGAAAGAAGCTTTCTGAGAAACTGCTTTCTGTTCTGTTAATTCATCTCACAGAATTACAGCTTCCCCCTCAAGAAGCCGTTCGCTTTGTGTTCTCTTAATTCATCTCACAGAGCTAAAACATTCCCCTCCAGAAGCCCTCCGCAAAGACTGTTCTTCTGGAAATTGCAAAGTGATATTTGGAAGCCCATAGAGGGCTATGGTGAAAAAGCAAATTACCTAAGAAAAAAACTGTAAAGAAGATTTCTCGGAAACTGCTTTGTGTTCTGTTAATTCATCTCACAGAGTTACAGCTTTCTTCTCAAAAATCCCTTCCGTTAAAAACTGGAAAGAAGCTTTCTGAGAAACTAATTTGTGTTCTGTTTATTCATCTCACAGAATTACAACTTTTCCCTCAAGAAGCCTTACGCTAAGGCAGTTGTTGTGGAATTTGCAAAGTGATATTTGGAAGCCCATGCAGGGTTATGGTGAAAAAGGAAATATCTTCAGTTAAAAACTGGACAGAAGCTTTCTGAGAAACTGATTTGTGTTCTGTAAATTCATCTCAAAGAGTTACAGCTTTCCCCTCAAGAAGCCTTTCGCTAAGACTGTTCTTGTGGAATTTGCAAAGTGATATTTGGAAGCCCATAGATGGCTAAGGTGAAAATGGAAATATCCTAAGATGAAAACCGAAAAGAAGCTTTCTGAAAAGTTCTTAGTGTTCTGTTAGTTCATCTCACAGAGTTACAGCTTTCCCTTCAAGAAGTCGTTCACTAAGACTGTTCTTGTGAAATTTGAAAAGTGAACTTTGGATGCCGTTAGAGGGCTATGGTGTAAAAGGAAATATCTTCCTTTAAAATCTGGAAAGAAGCTTTCTGAGAAACTGCCGTGTGTTCTGTTAATACATCTCACCAAGTTACAGCTTTCCCCAAAAGAAGTCTTTGGTTTAGACTGTTCTTATGGGATTTGCAAAGTGATATTTGGAAGCCCATAGAGGGCTATGGTTAAAAAGAAAATATCTTCAGTGAAAAACTGGAAAGAAGCTCTCTGAGAAACTGCTTTGTGTTCTGTTAATTCATCTCACAGGTTTACAGCTTTTCCCTCAAGAAGCCTTTCACTAAGTCTGTTATTGTGAAATTTGCAAAGTGACATTTGTAAGCCCATAGAGGGCTATGCTGAAAAACGAAATATCTTCAGTTAAAATCAGGAAGGAAGCTTTCTGAGAAACTGCTTTGTGTTCTGTTAATTCATGTCACAGAATTACAGCTTTCCCCTCAAGAAGCCTTTCGCTAAGACTGTTCTTGTGAAATTTGCAAAGTGATATTTGGAAGCCTATAGAGGGCTACGGTGAGAAAGGAAATATCCTAAGATAAAAACTGAAAAGAAGCTTTCCTAGAAACTGCTTAGTGTTCTGTTAATTCATCTTACAGAGTAACAGCTTTACCCTCAAGAAGCCTGTAGCTAAGAATGTTCTTGTGGATTTTGCAAAGTGAAATTTGAAGCCCATAGAGGGGTACGGTGAAAAAGCAATATCTTCCGTTAATCCGAAAAGAAGCTTTCTGAGAAACTGATTTGTGTTCTGTTAATTCATCTCACAGAGTTACAGCTTTCCCCTCAAGAAGCCGTTCACTAGGACTATTCTTGTGGAATTTGCAAAGTGATATTTGGAAGCCCATAGAGGGCTATGGTGAAAAAGGAAATATCTTCCGTTAAAAACTGGAAAGAAGATTTCTGAGAAACTGCTTTGTGTCCTGTTAAGTCGTCTCACAGAGTTACAGCTTTCCCCTCCAGAAGCCCTTCGCTAAGACTGTTCTTGTTTAATTTGCAAAGTGATATTTGGAAGCCCATAGACGGCTATGGTGAAAAAGGAAATTGCCTAAGATAAAAACTGAAAAGAACCTTTCTGAGAAACTGCTTAGTATTCTGTTAATTCATCTCACAGATTTACAGCTTTTTCCTCAAGAAGCCTTTCGCTAAGACTCTTCTTGTGAAATTTGCAAAGTGATATTTAGAAGAACATAGTGGGCTATGGGGAAAAATGAAATATCTTCAGTTAAAAACCGGAAGAAACTTTCTGTGAAACTGCTTTGTGTTCTGCTAATTCATCTCACAGAGTTACAGCTTTACCCTGAAGAAGCCTTTCACTAAGACTTTTCTTTTTGAATTTGCAAAGTGAAATTTGGAAGCCCATAGTGGGCAATGGTGAAAAACGCCATATCTTCCATTAAAAACCGAAAAGAAGCTTTCTGAGAAAGTGCTTTGTGTTCTGTTAGTTCATCTCACAGTGTTACAGCTATCCCCTCAAGAAGCCGTTCACTAAGACTATTCTTGTGAAATTCGCAAAGTGATATTTGCAAACCAATGTTGGGCTACGGAGAAAAAGGAAATATCTTCAGTTAAAAACTGGAAAGAAGCTCTCTGAGATACTGCCGTGTGATCTGTTAATACATCTCACCAAATTACAGCTTTCCCCTCAAGAAGCCTTTCGCTAAGACTGTTCTAGTGGAATTTTCAAATTGATATTTGGAAGCCCCTAGAGGGCTATGGTGAAAAAGGAAATATCTTCCGTTAAAAAGTGGAAAGAAGCTTTCTGAGAAACTGCTGTGTGTTCTGTTAATACACCTCACGGAGTTTCAGCTCTCCCCTCAAGAAGCCTTTCGCTAAGACTGTTCTTGTGGGATTTGCAGAGAGATATTTGGAAACCCATAGAGGGCTATGGTGAATAAGGAAATATCTTCAGTTAAAAACTGGAAAGAAGGTTTCTGAGATACTGCTTTGTGTTCTGTTAATTCATCTCACAGAGTTACAGCTTTCCCCTCCATAAGCCGTTCCCTAAGGCTGTTCTTGTGGAATTTTCAAAGTGATATTTGGAAGCCCATAGAGCGCTATGGTGAAAAAGGAAATATCTTCCGTTAAAAACTGGAAAGGAGCTTTCTGAGAAACTGCCGTGTGTTCGTGTAATACATCTCACCGAGTTACAGCTTTCTCCTCAAGAAGCCTTTCACTGGGACTGTTCTTGTGGGATTTGCAAAGAGATATTTGGAAGCTCATAGAGGGCTACGGTGAAAAAGGAAATATCTTCCGTTAAAAACTTGAAAGAAGCTTTCTGAGAAACTGATTTGTGTTCTGCTAATTCATCTCACAGTGTTACAGCTTTCCCTTCCAGAAGCCTTTTGCTAAGACTGTTCTTGTGGGATTTGCGAAGTGATATTTGGAAGCCCATAGAGGGCTATGGTGAAAAAGGAAATATCTTCAGTTAAAAACTGGAAAGAGGCTTTCTGAGAAACTGCTTAGTGTTCTGTTAATTCATCTCGGAGAGTTAGAGCTGTCTCCTCAAGAAGCCCTTCGCTAAGACTGTTCTTGTGGAATTTGCAAAGTGATATTTTGAAGCCCATATGGGTCTACGGTGTAAAAGGAAATATCTTCCGTTAAAAACTGGAAAGAAGATTTCTGAGAAACTGCTTTGTGTTCTGTTAATTCATCTCACAGAGTTACAGCTTTTCCGTCAAGAAGACTTTCGCTAAGACTGTTCTTGTGGAAATTGTGAAGTGATATTTGGAAGCCCATAGAGGGCTGTGGTGAAAATGGAAATATCCTAAGATAAAAACCAAAAAGAAGCTTTGTGAGAAACTGCTTTGTGTTTTGTTAGTTCATCTCATAGAGTTACAGCTTTCCCCTCAAGAATACGTTCACTAAGACTGTTCTTGTGAATATTGCAAAAAGATATTTGGAAGCCCATAGAGGACTATGGTGAAATAGGAAATATCTTCCGTTAAAAACTGGAAAGAAGCATTCTGAGAAATTAGCGTGTGTTGTGTTAATACATCTCACCGACTTACAGGATTCCCCTCAAGAAGCCTTTCGCTAAGACTGTTCTTGTGATATTTGCAAACTGATATTTGGAAGCCCATTGAGGGCTATGGTGAAAAAGGAAATATCTTCAGTTAAAACTGGAAAGAATCTTTCTGAGAAACTGCTTTGTGTTCTGTTAAGTCATCTGAAAGAGTTACAGTTTCCCTGAAGAAGTCTTTCGCTAAGACTGTTCTTGTGGAATTTGCAATGTGATAATTGGAAGCCCGTAGAGGGCTATGGTGAAAAAGGAAATATCTTCCATTAAAAACTGAAAAGAAGCTCTCTGAGAAACTGCTTTGTGATCTGTTAGTTCGTCTCACAGAGTTACAGCTTTCCCCTCAAGAAGCCGTTCACTAAGACTGTTCTTGTGAAATTTGCAAAGTGATATTTGGAAGCCCATAGAGGGCTTTGGTGAAAAAGGAAATGTCTTCCGTTAAAAACTGGAAAGAGACTTTATCAGAAACTGCCGTGTGTTCTGAGAATACCTCTCACCAAATTACAGCTTTCCCCTCAAGAAGCCTTTCGCTAAGACTGTTCTACTGGAATTTTCAAAGTGATATTTGGAAGCCCCTACAGGGCTATGGTGAAAAAGGAAATATCTTCCGTTAAAAAGTGGAAAGAAAGGCCGGGCGCGGTGGCTCAAGCCTGTAATCCCAGCACTTTGGGAGGCCGGGACGGGCGGATCACGAGGTCAGAAGATCGAGACCATCGTGGCTAACACGGTGAAACCCCGTCTCTACTAAAACTACAAAAAAATTAGCCGGGCGAGGTGGCGGGTGCCTGTAGTCCCAGTTACTCGGGAGGCTGAGGCAGGAGAATGGCATGAACCCGGGAGGCGGAGCTTGCAGTGAGCTGAGATCCGGCCACTGCACTCCAGCCTGGGCAACAGAGCGAGACTCCGTCTCAAAAAAAAAAAAAAAAAAAAAGTGGAAAGAAACTTTCTGAGAAACTGCCGTGTGTTCTGTTAATACACCTCACCGAGTTACAGCTTTCCCCTCAAGAATCCTTTCGCTAACACTTTTCTTGTGGGATTTGCAGATAGATATTTGGAAGCCCATAGGGGACTATGGTGAATAAGGAAATATCTTCAGTTAAAAACTGGAAAGAAGGTTTCTGAGATACTGCTTTGTGTTCTGTAAATTCATCTCACAGCGTTACAGCTTTCTCCTCCAGAAGCCTTTAACTAAGACTGTTCTTGTGGAATTTGCAAACTGATATTTGGAAACCCATAGAGCGCTATGGTGAAAAAGGAAATATCTTCCGTTTAAAACTGGAAAGAATCTTTCTGAGAAACTCCTTTGTGTTCTGTTATTTCATCTCACATGGTTACAGCTTTCCCTTCCAGAAGCCTTTCGCTAAGACTGTTCCTGTGGGATTTGCAAAGTGATATTTGGAAGCTGGTAGAGGGTTATGGTGAAAAAGGAAATATCTTCAGTTAAAACCTGGAAAGAGGCTTTCTGAGAAACTGCTTTGTGTTCTGTTAATTCATCTCTGAGAGTTACAGCTCCCTCCTAAAGAAGCCCTTCGCTAGGACTGTTCTTGTGGAATTTGCAAAGTGATATTTTGAAGCCCCTAGGGGGCTATGGTGTAAAAGGAAATATCTTCCTTTAAAAACTGGAAAGAAGATTTCTTAGAAACTGCTTTGTGTTCTGTTAATTCATCTCACAGAGATAGAGCTTTCTCCTCCACAAGCCTTCCGCTAAGACTGTTCTTGTGGAATTTGCAAAGTGATATTTGTAAGCCCGTAGAGGGCTATGGTGAAAATGGAAATATCCTAAGATAAAAACCCAAAAGAAGCTTTCTGAGAAACTGCTTTGTGTTCTGTTAGTTCATCTCACTGAGTTACAGCTTTACCCTCAAGAATCTGTTCAGTAAGGCTGTTCTTGTGAAATTTGCAATGTGACATTTGGAAGCCCATAGAGGGCTATGGTGAAAAACAAAATATCTTCCGTTAAAAACTGGAAAGAAGCATTCTGAGAAATTGCCGTGTGTTGTGTTAATACATCTCACTGACTTACAGCTTTCCCCTCAACAAGCTTTTCGCTAAGACTGTTCTTGTGAAATTTGCAAAGTGATATTTGGAAGCCCATAGAGGGCTACGGTGAAAAAGTAAATATCTACCGTTAAAAACTTGAAAGATGCTTTCTGAGAAACTGCCGTGTGTTCATGTAAGACATCTCACCGCGTTACAGCTTTGCGCTCAAGAAACCTTTCGCTAAGTCTGTTCTTGTGGGATTTGCAAAGTGATATTTGGAAGCCCATAGAGGGCTATGGTGAAAATGGAAATAGCCTAAAATAAAAACTGAAAAGAAGCTTTCTGTGAAAATGCTGTGTGTTTTGTTAGATCACCTCACATAATAACAGCCTTCCCCTCAATAATCCGTTCACTAAGACTGTTCTTGTGAAATTTGCAAAGTGATATTTGGAAGCCCATAGAGGGCTAAGGTAAAAAAGGAAATATCTTGCGTTAAAAACTGGAAAGAAGATTTCTGAGAAACTGCTTTGTGTTCTGTAAATTCATCTCACAGTGTTAGAGCTTTCCCCTCAAGAAGCCTTTCGCTAAGACTGTTCTTGTGGAATTTGCAAAGTGAAATTGGAAGCCCCTAGAGGGCTATGATGAAAAAGGAAATATCCTAAGATAAACACTGAAAAGACGCTTTCTGAAAAACTGCTTTGTGTTCTGTTAATTCATCTCACAGAGTTTAGCCTTCCCCTGAGGAAGCCGTTCACTAAGACTTTTCTTGTGGAATTTGCAAAGTGATATTTGGAAGCTCCTGGAGGGCGTTGGTGAAAAAGGAAATAGCCTAAGAAAAAAACTGAAAAGATATTTTCTGAGAAACTGATTTGTGTTCTGTTAATTCAACTCACAGAATTACAGCTTTCCCCTTAAGAAGCCTTTCGCTAAAGTTGTTGTTGTGGAATTTGCAAAGTGATATTTGGAATTCCTAGAGGGCTATGGTGAAAAAGGAAATATCTTCAGTTAAAATCTGAAAGTAAGCTTTCTGAGATACTGCTTTGTGTTCTGTTAATTCATCTCAAAGAGTTACATCTTTTCCCTCAATAAGCCTTTCGCTTAGACTGTTCTTATGGAATTTGCAAAGTGATATTTGGAAGCCCTTAGAGGGCTATGGTGAAAAAGGAAATATTTTCCGTTAAAAACTGGAAAGAAGCTTTCTGTGAAACTGCTTTGTGTTCTGTTAATTCATCTCACAGAGTTACAGTTTTCCCTTCAAGAAGCCTTTCGCTACGGCTGTTCTTGTGAAATTTGGAAAGTGATATTTGGAAGCCCATAGAGGGTAAGGTGAAAAAGGAAATATCTTCAGTTAAAAACTGGAAAGAAGTTTTCTCAGAAACTGCTTTGTCTTCTCTTAATTCATCTCACAGAATTACAGTTTTCCCTTCAAGAAGACTTTCGCTAAGGCTGTCTTGTGGAATCTGGAAAGTGATAATTGTAAGCCCATAGAGAGCTGTGCGAAAAAGGAAGAATCTTACGCGATAAACTGGAAAGAAGCTTTCTGAGAACCTGCTTTGTGTTCTGTTAATTCTTCTCACAGCGTTACAGCTTTCCCCTCAAGAAGCCTTTTGCTAAGACTGTTTTTGTGGAATTTGCAAACTGATATTTGGAAGCTCACAGCAGGCTATAGTGAAAAAGGAAATATCCTAAGATAAAAAATGAAAGGAAGCATTCTGAGAAACTGCTTTGTGATTTGTTAATTCATCTCACAGAGTTACAGCTTTCCCTTCAAGAAGCCTTTCGCAAAGGCTCTTCTTGTGGAATTGGCAAAGTGATATTTGGAAGCCAATAGAGGGCTATGGTGAAAAAGGAAATATCTTCAGTTAAAAACTAGAAAGAAGCTTTCTGAGAAACTGCTTTGTGTTCTGTTAATTCATCTCACAGAGTTACAGCTTTCCCCTCAAGAAGCCTTTCGCTAAGACTGTTCTTGTGGAATTTGCAAGGTGATATTTTAAAGCCCACAGAGGGCTACAGTGAAAAAGGAAATATCTTCCGTTAAAAACTGGAAAGAAGCTTTATGAGCAACTGCTTTGTGTTCTGTTAATTCATCTCACAGTGTTACAGCTTTCCCCTCAAGAAGCCTTTCGTTAAGACTGTTCTTGTGGAATATGGAAAGTGATATTTGGAAGGCCATAGAGGGATATGGTGAGAAAGGAAATATCTTCCGTTAAAAACTGGAAAGAAGCGTTCTGAGAAACTGCTTTGTGTTCTGTTAATTCATCTCACAGAGTTACAGCTTTCCCATCAAGAAGTCTTTCGCTAAGGCTGTTCTTGTGGAATTTCGAAAGTGTTATTTGGAAGACCATAGAGGGCTATGGTGAAAAAGGAAATATCTTCAGTTAAAAACTGTAAAGAAGCTTTCGGACAAACTGCTTTGTGTTCTCTTAATTCACCTCAGAGAGTTACTGCTTTCCCCTCAAGAAGCCTTTCGCTAAGACTGTTCTTGTGGAATATGGAAACTGATATTTGGATGCCCTTAGAGGGCTATGGTGAAAAAAGAAATATCTTCCGTTAAAAACTGGAAAGAAGCTTTCTGAGAAACTGCTTTGTGTTCTGTTAATTTATCTCACAGAGTTACAGCATTCCCCTCAAGAAGCCTTTAGCTAAGACTGTTCTTGTGGAATTTGGAAAGTGGTATTTGAAAGCCCTTAGAGGGCTATGGTGAAAAAGGGAATATGTTCTGTTAAAAACTGTAAAGAAGCTTTCTGAGAAACTGCTTCGTGTTCTGTTAATTTATCTCACAGAGTTACAGCTTTCCCTTCAAGAAGCTTTTTGCTAAGGCTCTTCTTGTGGAATTTGGAAAGTGATATTTGGAAGCCCAATGAGGGCTAATGTGAAAAAGTGAATATCTTCCCTTAAAAACTGGAAAGAAGCTTTCTGAGAAACTGCTTTGTGTTCTGGTGATTCTTCTCACAGAATTACAGCTTTCCCCTCAAGAAGCCTTTTGTTAAGACTGCTCTTCTGGAATTTGCAAAGTGATATTTGGAAGCCCTTAGTGGTCTACGGTGAAAAAGGAAATATCCTAAGATAAAAACTGTAAAGAAGCATTCTGAGAAACTGCTTTGTGTTCTGTTGATTCATCTCACGGAGTTACAGCTTCCCCCTCAAGAATCTTTCTCTAAGACTGTTCTTGTGGAATTTGCAAAGTGATATTTGGAATCCCTTAGAGGGCTATGGAGAAAAAGGAAATATCCTAAGATAAAAACTGAAAAGAAGCTTTCAGACAAGCTGTTCAGTGTTCTGTTAATTCATTTCAAAGTGCTACAGCTCTCCCCTCAAGAAGACTTTCGCTAAGACTGTTGTTGTGGAATGTGCAAAGTGATATTTGGAATTCCATAGAGGGCTATGGTGAACAAGGAAATATTTTCCATTAAAAACTGAAAAGAAGCGTTCTGAGAAACAGTTTATATTCTGTTTATTCATCTCACATAGTTACAGCATTCCCCTCAAGTTGTCTTTTGCTAAGACTGTTCTTGTGAAATTTGCAAAGTGATATTCGGAAGTCCATACAGGGCTATGGTGAAAAAGGAAATATCTTCCGTTAAAAACTGGAAAGAAATTTCTGAGAAACTGCTTTTTGTTCTGTTAATTCTTCTCGCAGAGTTACAGATTTCCCCTCAAGAAGCCTTTCGCTAAAACTGTTCTTGTGGTATTTGCAGAGTGATATTTGGAAGCCCTTAGATGGCTATGGTGAAAAAGGAAGTATCGTAAGGTAAAAACTGAAAAGAAGGTTTCTGAGAAACTGCTTCGTGTCTCTAAATTCATCTCACAGAGTTACAGCTTTCCCCTCAAGAAGCCTTTCGCTAAGACGGTTCTTGTGGAATTTACAAAGTGATATTTGGAAGCCCAGAGAGGGCTATGGCGAAAAATAAATATCTTCCGTTAAAAACTGGAAAGAAGCATTCTGAGAAACTGCTTTCTCTTCTGTTAATTCATCTCACAGAGTTACAGCTTTCCCCTCAAGAAGCCTTTCGCTAAGACGGTTCTTGAGGAATTTGCAAAGTGATATTTGGAAGCCCATAGAGGGCCTTTCCCTTCAAGACGCCTTTTGGTAAGTCTGTTCTTGTGGAATTTGCAAAGTGATATTTGGAAGCCCATAGAGGGCTATGGTGAAAAAGTAAATATCTTCCTTTAAACACTGGAAAGAATCTGTCTGAGAAACTGCTTTGTGTTCTGTTAATTCATCTCACAGAGTTACAGCTTTCCCCACAAGAAGCCTTTCCTTAAGACTGTTCTTGGGGAATTTCAAAAGTGATATTAGGAATCCCATAGAGGGCTATGGTGAAAAAGGAAATATCTTCCGTTAAAACCTGGAAAGAAGCTTTCTGAGAATCTGCTTTCTGTTCTGTTACTTCATCTCACAGAGTTACAGCTTTTCCCTCAAGAAGCCTTTCGCTAAGACTGTTCTTGTGGAATTTGCAAAGTGATATTTGGAATCCCATGTAGGGCTATGGTGAATAGGAAATATCTTGCGTTAAAAACTGGAAAGAAGCCTTCTGAAAAACTGTTTTGTGTTCTGTTAATTCATCTCACAGAGTTACAGCTTTCCCTTCATAAAGCCTTTCGCTAAGGCTGTTCTTGTGGAATTTGCAAAGTGATAGTTGGAAGCCCATAGAGGGCTATTGTGAAGAAGGAAATATCTTCCGTTAAAAACTGGAAAGAAGCTGTCTGAGAAACTGCTTTGTGTTCTGTTAATTCTTCTCACTGTGTTACAGCTACCCCCTCAAGAAACCTTTTCCTAAGACTGTTCTTGTGTAATTTGCAAAGTGATATTTGGAAGCCCATAGAGGGCTATGGTGAAAAAGGAAATATCCTAAGAAAAAATCTGGAAAGAAATTTTCTGAGAAACTGCTTTGTGTTCTGTTAATTCATCTCACAGAGTTTCAGCTTTCCCCTCAACAAACCCTTCGCGAACAGTGTTCTTGTGGAATTTGCGAAGTGATATTTGGAAGTCCATAGAGGGCTATTGTGAAAAAATAAATATCTTAAGATAAAAACTGAAAAGAAGCTTTTTTGAGAGACTGCTTTGTGTTGGGTTAATACATCTCACAGAATTACAGCTTTGCCCTCCAGAAGCCTTTCGCTAAAACTGTTCTTGTGGAATTTGCAAAGTGTTGTTTGGAGGCCCATAGAGGGCTCTGGTGACAAAAGAAATATCCTAAGATAAAAACTGAAAAGAAGCTTTCTGAGAAACATCTTCGTGTTCTGTTAATTCATCTCACAGTGTTACAGCTTCATCTAAAGAAGCCTTTCGCTAAGACTGTACAAATGGACTTTAAAATTTGATATTTGGAAGCCCCATGAGGGCTAAGGTGAAAAAGGAAATATCCTAAGATAAAAACCGAAAAGAAGCTTTCAGAGAAACGGCTTTTGTTCTGTTAATTCATATCACAGAGTTACACCTTTCCCCTCATGTAGCCTTTCCCTAAGACTGTTGTTGTGGAATTTGCAGAGTGATATTTCGAAGCCCACAGAGGCCTATGGTGAAAAAGGTAATATCTTCCGTTAAAAACTGGAAAGAAGCTTTCTGAGAAACTGCTCTGTGTTCTGTTAATTCATCTCACAGTGTTACAGCTTTCCCCTCAAGAAGCCTTTCGCTAAGACTGTTCTTGTGGAATTTGCAAAGTGATATTTGAAAGCCCATAGAGGGCTATGGTGAAAAAGGAAATATGTACTGTTAAAAACTGTAAAGAAGATTTCTGAGAAACTGCTTCATGTTCTGTTAATTTATCTCACAGAGTTACAGCTTTCCCTTCAAGAAGCTTTTTGCTAAGGCTGTTCTTGTGGAATTTGGAAAGTGATATTTGGAAGCCCAATGAAGGCTAATGTGAAAAAGTGAATATCTTCCCTTAAAAAGTGGAAAGAAGCTTTCTGAGAAACTGCTTTGTGTTCTGGTGATTCTTCTCACAGAATTACAGCTTTCCCCTCAAGAAGCCTTTTGTTAAGACTGTTCTTCTGGAATTTGCAAAGTGATATTTGGAAGCCCTTAGTGGTCTATGGTGAAAAAGGAAATATCCTAAGATAAAAACTGAGAAGAAGCATTCTGAGAAACTGCTTTGTGTTCTGTTGATTCATCTCACAGAGTTACAGCTTCCCCCTCAAGAATATTTCTCTAAGACTGTTCTTGTGGAATTTGCAAAGTGATATTTGGAATCCCTTAGAGGGCTATGGAGAAAAAGTAAATATCCTAAGATAAAAACTGAAAAGAAGCTTTCTGAGAAGCTGTTTAGTGTTCTGTTAATTAATTTCAAAGTGCTACAGCTCTCCCCTCAAGAAGACTTTCGCTAAGACTGTTGTTGTGGAATGTGCAAAGTGATATTTGGAAGTCCATAGAGGGCTATGGTGAACAAGGAAATATTTTCCATTAAAAACTGAAAAGAAGCGTTCTGAGAAACAGCTTTATATTCTGTTTATTCATCTCACATAGTTACAGCTTTCCCCTCAAGTTGTCTTTTGCTAAGACTGTTCTTGTGAAATTTGCAAAGTGATATTTCGAAGTCAATACAGGGCTATGGTGAAAAAGGAAATATCTTCCGATAAAAACTGGAAAGAAATTTCTGAGAAACTGCTTTTTGTTCTGTTAATTCTTCTCACAGAGTTACAGATTTCCCCTCAAGAAGCCTTTCGCTAAAACTGTTCTTGTGGTATTTGCAGAGTGATATTTGGAAGCCCTTAGATGGCTATGGTGAAAAAGGAAATATCCTAAGGTAAAAACTGAAAAGAAGATTTCTGAGAAACTGCTTCGTGTCTGTAAATTCATCTCACAGAGTTACAGCTTTCCCCTCAAGAAGCCTTTCGCTAAGACGGTTCTTGTGGAATTTACAAAGTGATATTTGGAAGCCCAGAGAGGACTATGGCGAAAAAGGAAATATCTTCCGTTAAAAACTGGAAAGAAGCGTTCTGAGAAACTGCTTTCTCTTCTGTTAATTCATCTCACAGAGTTACAGCTTTCCCCTCAAGAAGCCTTTCGCTAAGACGGTTCTAGAGGAATTTGCAAAGTGATATTTGGAAGCCCATAGAGGGCCTTTCCCTTCAAGAAGCCTTTCGGCAAATCTGTTCTTGTGGAATTTGCAAAGTGATATTTGGAAGCCCATAGAGGGCTATGGTGAAAAAGTAAATATCTTCCTTTAAAAACTGGAAAGAATCTGTCTGAGAAACTTCTTTGTGTTCTGTTAATTCATCTCACAGAGTTACAGCTTTCCCTTCAAGAAGCCTTTCCCTAAGACTGTTCTTGGGGAATTTCAAAAGTGATATTAGGAAGCCCATAGAGGGCTACGGTGAAAAAGGAAATATCTTCCGTTAAAACCTGGAAAGAAGCTTTCTGAGAAACTGCTTTCTGTTCTGTTACTTCATCTCACAGAGTTACAGCTTTTCCCTCAAGAAGCCTTTCGCTAAGACTGTTCTTGTGGAATTTGCAAAGGGATATTTGGAAGCCCATGTAGGGCTATGATGAATAGGAAATATCTTGCGTTAAAAACTGGAAAGAAGCCTTCTGAAAAACTGCTTTGTGTTCTGTTAATTCATCTCACAGTGTTACAGCTTTCCCCTCAAGAAGCCTTTCTCTAAGACTGTTCTTGTGGAATTGGCAAAGTGATATTTGGAAGCCCATAGAGAGCTTTCGTTAAAAAGGAAATATCTTCAGTTAAAAACTGGAAAGAAGCGTTCTGAGAAACTGCTTTGTGTTCTCTTATTTCATTTCACAGAGTTACAGCTTTCCCCTCCAGAAGCCTTTCGCTAAGGCTGTTCTTGAGGAATTTACAAAGTGATATTTGGAAGCCCATACAGGGTTATGGCGAAAAAGGAAATATCCTAAGATAAAAACCATAAAGAAGCTTTCTCAGAAACTGCATTGTGTTCTCTTAATTCATCTCACAGAGTTACATCTGTCCCGTCAAGAAGCCGTTCACTAAGACTGTTCCTGTGGAATTCGCAAGGTGATAGTTGGAAGTCCATAGAGGGCTACGGTGAAAAAGGAAATATCTTCCATTAAAAACTACAAAGAAATTTTCTGAGAAACTGCTTTGTGTTCTGTTAATTCATCTCACAGAGTTACAGCTTTCTTCTCAGAAGCCATTCTCTAAGACTCTTCTAGTGGAATTTGCAACGTGATATTTGGAAGCCCATAGAGGGCTATGGTGTAAAAGTAGATATCTTCCGTTAAAACCTGGAAAGAAAGTTTCTGAGAAACTGTTTTGTGTTCTGTTACTTCATCTCACAGAGTTACTGCTTTACCCTCAAGAAGTCTTTCGCTAAGACTGTTCTGTGGAACTTGCAAAGTGATATTTGGAACCCTTAGACGGCTATGCTGATAAAGGAAAGATCTGCAGTTAAAAACTGGAAAGAAGCCTTCTGAGAAACAGCTTTGTTTTCTCTTAATCCATCTCAGAGAGTTCCAGCATCCACCTCAAGAAGTCTTTCGCTAAGACTGTTCTTGTGGAATTTCCAAGGTGATATTTGGAAGCCCATAGAGGGCTACGGTGAAAAAGGTAATATAGTAAGATAAAAAATGAAAAGAAGATTTCTGAGAAACTGACTTTCTGTTCTGTTAATTCATCTCACAGATTTTCAACTTTCCCAGAAAGAAGTCTTTCGCTAAGACTCTTCTTGTTGAATTTACAAAGTGATAATTGGAAGTCCATGGAGGGCTATGGTGAAACTGGAAATATCTTCAGTTAAAAACTGGAAAGAAGTGTCTGAGAAACTGCTTTGGGTTCTTTTAATTCATCTCACAGAATTACAGCATTAACCTCAAGAATCCTTTCCCTAAGACTGTTCTTGTGGAATTTTGCAAAGTGATATTTGGAAGACAATAGAGGGCTATGGTGAAAAAGGAAGTATCCTAAGATAAAAACTGAAAAGAAGCTTTTTGTGAAACTGCTTTGTGTTCTCTTAATTCATCTCACAGGGTTTTAGTTTTTCCTTGAAGAAGCCTTTCGCTAAGACTGTCCTTGTGGAATAAGCAAAGTGTTATTTGAAAGCCTATAGAGGGCTATGTTGAAAAAGGAAATATCATAAGATAAAAACTGAAAAGAAGCTTTTTGACAAACTACTTTGCGTTTTGTTAATTCATCTCACAGAGTTACAGTTTTCCCCTAAAGACGCCTTTCGCCAGGACTGTTCTTGTGGAATTTGAAGAGTGACATTTAGAAGCCCATAGAGGGCTACGGTGATAAAGGAAATATTCTAAGATAAAAACCGAAAAGAAGCTTTCCTGGCCACTGCTTTGTTTTCTGTTAATTCATCTCACAGAGTTACAGCTTTCCCCTCAAGAAGCCTTTCCCTAATACTGTTCTTGTGGAATTTGCAAAGTGATATTTGGAAGCCCATAGAGGGCTATGGTGAAAAAGGAAATATCTTCAGTTAAAAACTGGAAAGAACCTTTCTGAGAAACCGCTTTCTGATCTGTTAATTCATCTCACAGTGTTACAGCTTTCGCCTCATAAAGCCTTCCACTAAGATTGTTCTTGTGGAATTTGCAAAGTGATATTTGGAAGACCATAGAGCGCTCTGGTGAAAAATTAAATATCCTGCGATAAAATCTGAAAAGAAGGTTTTTTGAGAATCTGTTTTGTGTTCTCTTAATTCATCTCACAGTGTTTTAGCTTTGCACTCAAGAACCCCTTCGCTAAGACTGTTCTTGGGGAATTTGCAAAGTGATATTTGGAGGCCAATAGAGGGCTATGGTGGAAAAGGAAATATCCTAAGATAAAAACTGAAGAGAAGCTTTTTTAAAAACTACTTTGTGTTATGTTAATTCATCTCACAGAGTTACAGCTTTCCATTCAGGATGCCTTTTGGTAAGACTGTTCCAGTGGAATTTGCAAGGTGATATTTGGAAGCCTAGAGGGCTATGGTGAGAAAGGAAATATCCTAAGATAACAACTGAAAAGAAGCTTTCTGAGAGACTGCTTTGTGTTCTGTTAATTCGACTCAGAGAGTTAAGCTTTCCCCTCAAGAAGCCTTTCGCTAAGACTGTTCTTGTGCAATTTGCAAAGTGATATTTGGAATCCCATAGAGGGCTAAGGTGAAAAAGGAAATATCTTCTGTTACAAACTGGAAAGAAGATTTCTGAGAACCTGCTTTGTGTTCTGTTAATTCATCTCACAGAGTTACAGTTTCCCCTCCAGAAACCTTTCGCTAACACTGTTCTTGTGGAATTTGCAAAGTGATATTTGGAAGCAAATAGAGGGCTATGGTGAAAAAGGAAATAACTTCAGTTAAAAAATGAAAAGAAGCTTTCCGAGAAACTGCTTTGTGTTCTGTTCATTCATCTCAAAGAGTTACAGCTTGCCCCTCAAGAAGCCTTCCGCTAAGACTGTTTTTGAGGAATTTCCAAAGTGATATGTGGAAGCCCATAGAGGGCTATGGTGAAAATGGAAATATCCTAAGATACTAACCGAAAAGAAGCTGTCTGAAAAACTGCTTTGTGTTCTGTTAGTTCATCTCACAGAGCTACAGCTTTCCCCTCAAGAAGCCGTTTACTAAGACTGTTTTGTGAAATTGGAAAGTGATATTTGGAAACCCATAGAGGACTATGGTGAAAAAGGAAATATCTTCCGTTAAAAACTGGAAAGAAGCATTCTGAGAAAATGCCGTGTTTTCTGTTAATACTTCTCACTGAGTTACAGATTTCCTCTCAAAAAGCCTTTCGCTGAGACTGTTCTTGTGGGATTTGCAAAGTGATACTTGGAAGCCCATAGAGGACCCTGGTGAGAAAGGAAATATCTTCCATTAAAAACTGGAAAGAAGATTTGTGAGAAAATGATTTGTGTTCTGTTAATTCATCTCACAGAATTAGAGTTTTGCCCTCAAGAAGCCTTTCTCTAAGACTGCTCTTGTGGAATTTGCAAAGTGATATTTGGAATCCCATAGAGGGCTAAGGTGATAAAAGAAATATCTTCCAATAAAAACTGGAAAGAAGATTTCTGAGAAACTGCTTTGTATTCTGTTAATGCATCTCACAGTGTTACAGCTCTCCCATCCAGAAACCTTTCGCAAACACTGTTTTTGGGGAATTTGCAAAGTGATATTTGGAAGCCCAGAGAGAGCTATAGTGAAAAAGGAAATATCCGAAGATAAAAACTGAAAGAAGCTATCTGAGAAACTGCTTTGTGTTCTGTTAATTCATCTCACAGTGTTACAGCTTTCACCTCAAGAAGCCTTTCGTTGAGACTGTTCTTGTGGAATTTGCAAAGTGATATTTGGAAGCTCCTAGAGGGCTATGATGAAAAAGGAAGTATCCTAAGATAAAAACTGAAAAGAAGCTTTCTGAGAAACTGCATTGTGTTTTCTTAATTGATGTCACGGAGTTATAGATTTCCCCTCCAGAAGCCTTTCGCTAAGACTGTTCTTGTGAAATTTGCAACATGATATTTGGAAGCCCGTAGTGGGCTATGGTGAAAAAGGAAATATCTTCCGTTAAAAACTGGAAAGAAGATTTCTGAGAAACTCCTTTGTGTTCTGCTAATACATCTCAAAGTGTTACAGCTTTCCCCTCAAGAAACCGATCACTAAGACTGTTCTTGTGGAATTTGCAAAGTGATATTTGGAAGCCCATAGAGGGCTATGGTGAAAAAGGAAATATCTTCCCTTAAAAACTGGAAATAAGGTTTCTGAGAAACTGCCATGTGTTCTCTTAATGCACCTCACCGAGTTTCAGCTTTCCCCTCAAGAAGACTTTCGCTAGGACTGTTCTTGTGGGATTTGCAAAGTGATATTTGGAAGCCCATAGAAGGCGATTTTGAAAAAGGAATTATCCTAAGATAGAAACTGAAAATAAGTTTTCTGAGAAACTGCTTTGTGTTCTGTCAATTCAACTCACAGAGTTACAGCTTTCCCCTCAAGAAGCCTTTTGCTAAGGCTGTTATTGTGAAATTTTCAAAGTGATATTTCGAAGCCCATAGAGGGCTATGGTGAAAAAGGAAATATCTTCCGTTAAAAACTGGAGAGTAGCTTTCAGAGAATCTGCCATGTGTTATGTTAATACATCTCACCGAGTTATAATTTGACCCTGAAGAAACCTTTCACTAAGACTGTTATTGTGGGATTTGCAAAGTTATCTTTGGAAGCCCATTGAGGGCTATGGTGAAAATTGAAATATCTTCAGTTAAAAAGTGGAAAGAAGCTTCTGAGAAACTGCTTTGTGTTCTGTTAATTCATTTCACAGAGTTACAGTTTTCCCCTCAAGAAGCCTTTCACTAAAACTGTTCTTGTGGAATTTGCAAAGTGATCTTTGGAAGCCCATAGAGGGCTATGGTGAAAAAGGAAATATTCTAAGATAGAAACCGAAAAGAAGCTTTCTGAGAAACTGCTTTGTGTTCTGTTAATTCATCTCACAGGGTTACAGCTTCCGTTCCAGAAGCCTTTCGCTAAGACTGTTCGTGTGGAATTTGCAAAGTGATATTTGGGAGCCCATACAGGGCTATGGTGAAAAAGGAAATATCTTCAGTTAAAAACTGTAAAGAAGCTTTCTGAGAAACTGCTTTGTGTTCTGCTAATTCATCTCACAGAGTTACAGCCTTCCCCTCATGAAGCCTTTCGCTAAGGCTGTTCTTGTGGAATTTTCAAAGAGATATTTAGAAGCCCATAGAGGGCTACCGTGAAAAAGGAAATATCTTCCGTTAAAAACTGGAAAGAAACTTTCTGAGAAGCTGCTATGTGTTCTGTTAATTCATCTCACAGAGTTACACACTTTCCCCTCAGGAAGCCTTTCGCTAAGACTGTTCTTGTGGAATTTGCAAAGTGTTATTTGGAAGACCTTAGAGGGCTATGGTAAAAAGGATATATCTTCCGTTAAAAACTGGAAAGAAGATTTCTAAGAAACTACTTTGTGTTCTGTTAGTTCATCTCACAGAGTTACAGATTTCCCCTCCAGAAGCCCTTCACTAAGAGTCTTCTTTAGGAATTTGCAAAGTGATATTTGGTAGCCCAAAGTGGGCTATGGTGAAAAAGGAAATATCTTCAGTTAAAAACTGAAAAGAAACATTCTGAGAAACTGCTTTGTGTTCTGTTAATTCATCTCAAAGAGTTACACCTTTCCCCTCAAGAAGCCTTTCGCTAAGACTGCTCTTGTGTAATTTGCAAAGTGATATTTAGAAGCCCTCAGAGGGCTATGGTGAAAAAGGAAATATCCTAAGATAAAAACTGAAAAGAAACTTTCTGAGAAACTGCTTTCTGTTCTCTTAGTTTATCTCACAGTGTTACAGCTTTCCGCTCAAGGAGCCATTCACTAAGACTGTTCTTGTGGAATTTACCAAGTGACATTTGGAAGCCCTTAGAGGACTATAGTGAAAAAGTAAATATCCTAAGATAAAAACTGAAAATAAACTTTCTGAGAAACTGCTTTGTTTTCTGTTAATTCAACTCACAGAGTTACAGCTTTACCCTCAAGAAGCCTTTCGCTAAGGCTGCTGTTGTGGTATTTGCAAAGTGATATTTGGAAGCCATTAGAGGGCTACGGTGAAAAAGGAAATATCTTCAGTTAAAAACTGAAAAGAAGCTTTCTGAGAAACTGCTGTGTGTTCTGTTAATTCATCTCAAAGAATTAGAGCATTCCCCTGAAGACACCTTCCGCTAAGACTGTTCTTCTGGAATTTGCTAAGTGATAATTGGAAGCCCATAGATGGCTATGGTGAAAAAGGAAATATTCTAAGATAAAAACAGAGAAGAAGCTTTCTGAGAAACTGCTTTGTGTTCTTTTAGTTAATCTCACAGTGTTACCACTTTCCCCTCAAGAAGCCATTCAGTAAGACTGTTCTAGTGAAATTTTCAAAGTGATATTTGGAAGCCCTTATTGGGCTATGTTGAAAAAGGAAATATCTTCTTTTAAAAACTAGAAAGAAGCACTCTGAGAAACTGCCACGTGTTCTGTTAATATATCTCACGGAGTTACAGCTTTCTCCACAAGAAGCCTTTCGCTCAGACTGTTCCTGTGGGATTTCCATAGTGATATTTGGAAACCCATAGAGGGCTATGGTGAAAAAGGAAATATCCTAAGATAAAAACTGGAAAGAAGATTTCTGAGAAACTGCTTTGTGTTCTGTTAGTTCATCTCACCGATTTACAGCTTTCCCCTCAAGAAGCCGTTCACTAAGACTGTTCTTGTGGAATTTGCAAAGTGATATTTGGAAGCCCATAGAGGGCTACGGTGAAAAAGGAAATATCTTCGGTTAAAAACTGGAAAGAAGATTTCTGAGAAACTGCTTTGTGTTCTGTTAATTCATCTCACAGAGTTACAGCTTTCCCCTCCAGAAGTCTTTGGCTAAGACTGTTCTTGTGGAATTTGCAAAGTGATATTTCAAAGCCCTTAGAGGGCTATGGTGAAAAAGGAAATACCCTAAGATAAAAACTGAAAAGAAGCTCTCTGAGAAACTGTTTTGTTTTCTGTTAAATCAACACACAGAGTTACAGCTTTCCCCTCAAGAAGCCTTTCGCAAAGACTGTTCTTGTGGAATTTGCAAAGTGATATTTGGAGGCCCATAAATGGCTACGGTGAAAAAATAAATATATTCCGTTAAAAACTGTAAAGAAGATTTCTGAGAAACTGCTTTGAGTTCTGTTAATTCATCTCACAGAGTTACAGCTTTTCCCTCAAGAAGCCTTTCGATAACACTGTTTTTGTGGATTTTGCAAAGTGATATTTGGAAGCCCATTGACGGCTTTGCTGAGAAAGGAAATATACTAAGATAAAAACTAAAAAGAAGCTTTCTGAGAAACTGCTTTGTGTTCTGTTAATTCATCTCACAGAGTTACAGCTTATCCCTCCAGAAGCCTTTCGCTAAGACTGTTCTTGTTGAATTTGCAAAGTGTAATTTGGAAGCCCATGGATGGCTATGGTGATATAGGAAATATTTTCCGTTAAAAACTGGAAAGAAGCTTTCTGAGAAACTGTTTTGTGTTCTGTTAATTCATCTTCAACGTTACAGCTTTCCCCTCAAGAAGCCATTAACTAAGATTGTTCTTGTGGAATTTGCAATGTGATATTTGGAAGCCCCTAGAGGGCTATGGTGAAAAAGGAAATAGCCTAAGATAAAACTGAAAAGAAGCTTTCTGAAAAACTGCTTTTTGTTCTGTCAATTGAACTCACAGAGTTACAGCTTTCCCCTCAAGAAGACTTTCGCTAATGCCGTTGCTGTGGAATTTGCAAAGTGATATTTGGACGCCCATACAGGGCTTTGGTTAAACAGGAAATATCTTCCATTAAAAACTGGAAGGAAGCTTTCTGAGAAACTGCTTTGTGTTCTGTTAATTCATCTCACAGAGTTGCAGCTTTCCCCTGTAGAAGCCTTTCGCTGAGACTGTTCTTGTGGAACTTGCAAAGTGATATTTGGAAGCCCAAAAGGGCTATGGTGAAAAAGGAAATATCCTCAGTTAAAAACTGGAAAGAAGCATTCTGAGAAAATGCCGTGTCTTCTGTTAATACGTCTCACTGAGTTACAGCTTTCCTCTCAAGAAGCCTTTCGCTAAGACTGTTCTTGTGGGATTTCCAATGTGATATTTGGAAGCCCATAGAGAACTATGGTGAGAAACGAAATATCCTCCGTTAAAAACTGGAAAGAAGATTTGTGAGAAAATGCTTTGTGTTCTGGTAATTCATCTCACAGGGTTAGAGCTTTCCCCTGAAGAAGCCTTTCGCTAAGTCTGTTCTTGTGGAATTTGCAAAGTGATATGTGGAAGCCCAAAAGGGCTATGGTGAAAAAGGAAATATCCTCAGTTAAAAACTGGAAAGAAGCTTTCTGAGAAACTGCTTTGTGTTCAGTTAGTTCCTCTCACAGAGTTACAGCATTCCCCTCAAGAAGACTTTCACTAAGACTGTTCATGTGGAATTTTCAAAGTGATAATTGGAATCCCATAGAGGGCTATGGTGAAAAAGGAAATATCCTGAGGTAAAAACTGAAAAGTAGGTTTCTGAGAAAATGTTTTGTGTTCTGTTAATTCATCTTAAAGAGTTACAGCTTTACCCTCAAGAAGCCTTTCGCTAAGACTTTTCTTCTGGAATTTGCAAAGTGATATTTGGAAACCCTATAGCCCTATGGTGAAAATGGAAATATCCTAAGATAAAAAACGAAAAGAAGGTTTCTGAGAAACTGCTTTGAATTCTTTTAATTCATCTTACAGATTTACAGCTTTTATCTCCAGAATCCTTTCGATAAGACTGTTCTTGTGGAATTTGCAAAATGTTTTTGGAAGCCCATAGAGGGCTATGCTGAAAAAGGAAATATCCTAAGATAAAAACTGAAAAGAAGCTTTCTGAGAAACTGCTTTGTGTTCTGTTAATTCAACTCACAGTTACTCTTTTACCTCAGGAAGCCTTTCGCTAAGGCTGTTCTTGTGGAATTTACAAAGTGATATTTTGAAGCCCATAGAGGGCTATGGTGAAAAAGGAAATACCTTCAGTTAAAAACTGAAAAGAAGCTTTCTGAGAAACTGCTTTGTGTTCTGTTAATTCATCTGAAAGAGTTACTGCTTTTGCCTCAAGAATCCTTCCGCTAAGACTGTTTTTGTGGAATTTCCAAAGTGATATTTCGATGCCCATAGTAGGCTAGGTGAAAATGGAAATATCCTAAGATAAAAACCGAAAAGAAGCTGTATGGAAAGCTGTTTTGTGTTTTGTTAGTTCACTCACAGAGTTACAGCTTTCCCCTCAAGAAGCCGTTCACTAAGACTGTTTTGTGAAATTTGCAAAGTGATATATGGAAGCCCATAGAGGGCTAAGGTGAAAAAGGAAATATCTTCCGTTAAAAACTGGAAAGAACCATTCTGAGAAAATGCGGTGTGTTCTGTTAGTACGTATCACCGAGGTACAGCTTTTCTCTCAAGAAGCCTTTCGCTAAGACTGTTCTTGTGGGATTTCCAAAGTGATATTTGGAAGCCCATAGAGGGCTATAGTGAAAAAGGAAATATCTTCAGTTAAATACTGGAAAGAAGCTTTCTGAGAGACTGCTTTGTGTTCTGTTAATTCATCTCACAGAGTCACAGCTTCCCCCCTCAAGAAGCCTTTCGCTAAGACTGTTCTTGTGGAATTTGCAAAGTCATATTTGGAAGCCCATAGAGGACTATGGTGAAAAAGGAACTAACTTCCGTTAAAAACTGGAAAGAAGATTTGTGAGAAACTGCTTTGTGTTCTGTTAATTCAACTCACAGAGTTACAGATTTCCCCTTCAGAAGCCTTTCGCTAAGACTGTTCTTCTGGAATTTGCAAAGTGATATTTGGAAGCCCATGGAGGGCTATGGTGAAAAGGGAAATAACTTCCGTTAAAAACTGGAAAGAAGCTTTCTGAGAAACTGCCATGTGTTCTGTTAATACATCTCACCGAGTTACAGCTTTCCCCTCAAGAAGCCTTTCTATAAGACTGTTCTTGTGGAATTTGCAAAGTGATACTTGGAAGCCCATAGAGGGCTATTTTGAAAATGGAAATATCCTAAGATAAAAACCGAAAAGAAGCTGTCTGAGATACTGCTTTGTGTTGTGTTAGTTCATCTCACAGTGTTACAGCTTTCCCCTCAAGAAGCCCTTCACTAAGACTGTTGTTGTGTAATTTGCAAACTGATATTTGTAATCCCATAGAGGACTTTGGTGAAAAAGGAAATATCTTTCGTTAAAAACTGGAAAGAAGATTTCTGAGATACTGCTTTGTGTTCTGTTAATTCATCTCAGACAGTTACAGATTTCCCCTCAAGAGGCCGTTCACTAAGACTGTTCTTGTGGAATTTTCAAAGTGATATTTTGAAGCCCATAGTGGACTATGGTGAAAAAGGAAATATCTTCCGCTAAAAACTGGAAAGAACCTTTCTGAGAAACTGCTTTGTGTTCCGTTAATTAATCTCACAGAGTTACAGCTTTCCTATCATGAAGCCGATCACTAAGGCTGTTCTTTTGGAATATGCAAAGTGATATTTGGAAGCCCATAGAGGGCTACGGTGAAAAAGGAAGTATCCTAAGACAAAAACTGAAAAGAAGCTTTCTGAGAAACTGCTTTGTGTTCTGTTAATTCGTCACCAGAGTTACAGCTTTCCCCTCAAAAAGCCTTTCGCTAAGACTGTTCTTGTGGAATTTGCAAAGTGATATGTGGAAGCCCAAAAGGGCTATGGTGAAAAAGGAAATATCCTCAGTTAAAAACTGGAAAGAAGCTTTCTGAGAAACTGCTTTGTGTTCAGTTAGTTCCTCTCACAGAGTTACAGCTTTCCCCTCAAGAAGACTTTCACTAAGACTGTTCATATGGAATTTTCAAAGTGATAATTGGAATCCCATATAGGGCTATGGTGAAAAAGGAAATATCCTAAGGTAAAAACTGAAAAGTAGGTTTCTGAGAAAATATTTTGTGTTCTGTTCATTCATCTTACAGAGTTACAGCTTTACCCTCAAGAAGCCTTTCGCTAAGACTTTTCTTCTGGAATTTGCAAAGTGATATTTGGAAACCCTATAGCCCTATGTTTAAAATGGAAATATCCTAAGATAAAAAACGAAAAGAAGGTTTCTGAGAAACTGCTTTGAATTCTTTTAATTCATCTTACAGATTTACAGCTTTTATCTCCAGAATCCTTTCGCTAAGACTGTTCTTGTGGAATTTGCAAAATGTTTTTGGAAGCCCATAGAGGGCTATGTTGAAAAAGGAAATATCCTAAGATAAAAACTGAAAAGAAGCTTTCTGAGAAACTGCTTTGTGTTCTGTTAATTCATCTCAGAGAGTTACAGCTTTCCCCTCAAGAAGTCTTTCACAAAGACTGTTCTTGTGTAATTTGCAAAGTGATATTTGGAAGACCATAGAGGGCTATGTTGAAAAAGGAAATACCTTCAGTTAAAAACTGAAAAGAAGCTTTCTGAGAAACTGCTTTGTGTTCTGTTAATTCATCTCAAAGAGTTACTGCTTTTGCCTCAAGAATCCTTCCGCTAAGACTGTTTTTGTGGAATTTCCAAAGTGATATTTCGATGCCCATAGTAGGCTATGGTGAAAATGGAAATATCCTAAGATAAAAACCGAAAAGAAGCTGTATGGAAAGCTGTTTTGTGTTTTGTTAGTTCACTCACAGAGTTACAGCTTTCCCCTCAAGAAGCCGTTAACTAAGACTGTTTTGTGAAATTTGCAAAGTGATATTTGGAAGCCCATAGAGGGCTAAGGTGAAAAAGGAAATATCTTCCGTTAAAAACTGGAAAGAACCATTCTGAGAAAATGCGGTGTGTTCTGTTAGTACATATCACCGAGGTACAGCTTTTCTCTCAAGAAGCCTTTCGCTAAGACTGTTCTTGTGGGATTTCCAAAGTGATATTTGGAAGCCCATAGAGGGCTATAGTGAAAAAGGAAATATCTTCAGTTAAATACTGGAAAGAAGCTTTCTGAGAGACTGCTTTGTGTTCTGTTAATTCATCTCACAGAGTTACAGCTTCCCCCCTCAAGAAGCCTTTCGCTAAGACTGTTCTTGTGGAATTTGCAAAGTCATATTTGGAAGCCCATAGAGGACTATGGTGAAAAAGGAACTAACTTCCGTTAAAAACTGGAAAGAAGATTTGTGAGAAACTGCTTTGTGTTCTGTTAATTCAACTCACAGAGTTACAGATTTCCCCTTCAGAAGCCTTTCGCTAAGACTGTTCTTCTGGAATTTGCAAAGTGATATTTGGAAGCCCATGGAGGGCTATGGTGAAAAGGGAAATAACTTCCGTTAAAAACTGGAAAGAAGCTTTCTGAGAAACTGCCGTGTGTTCTGTTAATACATCTCACCGAGTTACAGCTTTCCCCTCAAGAAGCCTTTCTATAAGACTGTTCTTGTGGAATTTGCAAAGTGATACTTGGAAGCCCATAGAGGGCTATTTTGAAAATGGAAATATCCTAAGATAAAAACCGAAAAGAAGCTGTCTGAGAAACTGCTTTGTGTTGTGTTAGTTCATCTCACAGTGTTACAGCTTTCCCCTCAAGAAGCCCTTCACTAAGACTGTTGTTGTGTAATTTGCAAACTGATATTTGTAATCCCATAGAGGACTTTGGTGAAAAAGGAAATATCTTTCGTTAAAAACTGGAAAGAAGATTTCTGAGATACTGCTTTGTGTTCTGTTAATTCATCTCAGACAGTTACAGATTTCCCCTCAAGAGGCCGTTCCCTAAGACTGTTCTTGTGGAATTTGCAAAGTGATATTTTGAAGCCCATAGTGGACTATGGTGAAAAAGGAAATATCTTCCGCTAAAAACTGGAAAGAACCTTTCTGAGAAACTGCTTTGTGTTCCGTTAATTAATCTCACAGAGTTACAGCTTTCCTATCATGAAGCCGATCACTAAGGCTGTTCTTTTGGAATATGCAAAGTGATATTTGGAAGCCCATAGAGGGCTACGGTGAAAAAGGAAGTATCCTAAGACAAAAACTGAAAAGAAGCTTTCTGAGAAACTGCTTTGTGTTCTGTTAATTCGTCACCAGAGTTACAGCTTTCCCCTCAAAAAGCCTTTCGCTAAGACTGTTCTTGTGGAATTTGCAAAGTGAAATTTGGAAGCCCATTGAGGGCTATGATGAACAAGGACATTTCTTCCATTAAAAACCGAAAAGAAGATTTCTGAGAAACTGCTTCGTGTTTTGTTAGTTCATCTCACAGAATTACAGCTTTGCTCCCAGAAGCCTTTCGCTAAGACTGTTCTTGTGGAATTTGCAAAGTGATCTTAGAAGCCCGTAGAGGGCTATGGTGAAAAAGGAAATAACTTACGTTAAAAATCGGAAAGAAGCTTTCTGAGAAACTGATGTGTGTTCTGTTAAAATATCTCACCGTGTTACAGCTTTCACCTCAAGAAGCCTTTCGCTAAGACTGTTCTTGTGGAATTTGCAAAGTGATATTTGGAAGCCCTTAGAGGGCTATGGTGAAAAAGGGAATATCTTCCGTTAAAAACTGGAAAGAAGCATTCTGTGATACTGCCGTGTGTTCTGTTAATACATCTAACCGAGTTACAGCTTTCCCCTCTAGAAGCCTTTCGCTAAGACTGTTCTTGTGGCATTTGCAATGTGATATTTGGAAGCCCTTAGAGGGCTATGGTGAAAAAGGAAATATCTTAAGATAAAAACTGGAAAGAAGCTTTCTGAGAAACTGCTTTGTGTTCTGTTAATTCATCTCACAGAGTTACAGGTTTCCCCTCCAGAAGCCTTTCCCGAAGACTGTTCTTGTGGAATTTGCAAAGTGATATTTGGAAGCCCATAGAGGGCTATGGTGAAAAAGGACATATCTTCCATTAAAAACTGGAAAGAAATTTTCTGAGAAACTGCTTTGTTTTCTGTTAATTCATCTCACAGAGTTACAGCTTTCTTCTCAAGAAGCATTTCGGTAAGACTGTTCTTGTGGAATTTGCAAAGTGATATTTGCAAGCCCATAGAGGGCTATGGTGAAAAAGGACATATCTTCCGTTAAAAACTGGAAAGAAGATTTCTGAGAAACTGCTTTGTGTTCTGTTAATTCATCTCAGAGAGTTACAGATTTCCCCTCAAGAGGCTGTTCACTAAGACTGTTCTTCTGAAATTTGGAAAGTGATATTTAGAATCCCATAGAGGGCTATTGTGAAAAAGGAATTATTTTCCGTTAAAAACTGGAAAGAAGCTTTCTGAGAAACTGCTTTGTGTTCTGTTAATTCATCTCACAGAGTTACATTTCCCTCTAAAAGCCTTTCGCTAAGGCTGTTGTCGAATTTGAAAGTGATATTTGGAAGCACATAGAGGGCTATGGTGAAAAAGGAAATATCTTCAGTTAAAAACTGGAAAGAAGCTTTCTGAGAAACTGCCATGTGTTCTGATAATAGAACTCACCCAGTTACAGCTTTCCCTTCAAGAAGCCTTTCGCTAAGACTGTTGTTGTGGGATTTGCAAAATGATATTTGGAAGCCCATAGAGCGCTATGGTGAAAAAGGAAATATCTTCTGTTAAAAAGCGGAAAGAAGCTTTCTGAGAAACTCCTTTTTGTTCTGTTAATTCACCTCAAAGAGTTACAGCTTTCCACTCAATAATTCTTTCGCTAAGACTGTTCTTGTGGAATTTGCAAAGTGAGATTTGGAAGCCCATAGAGGTCTATGGTGAAAAAGGAAATATCGTAAGATAAAAACTGAAAAGAAGCTTTCTGAGAAATTGCTTTGTGTTCTGTTAATTCATCTCACATAGTTACAACATTTCCCTCTAAAAGCCTTTCGCTAAGACTGTTCTTGTGGAATTTGCAAAGTGATATTTGGAAGCCCATACAGGGTTATGTTGAAAAAGGAAATATCTTCGGTTAAAAACTGAAAAGAAGCTTTTTGAGAAACTGCTTTGTGTTCTGTTAATTCATCTCACAGAGTTACAACTTTCCCCTCAGGAAGCCTTTCGCTAAGACTGTTCTTGTGAAACTTGCAAAGTGATATTTGGAAGCCCATAGAGGGCTATGGCTTAAAAGGAAATATCCTCCGTTAGAAACTGGAAAGAAGCTATCTGAGAAACTGCTTTGTGTTCTGTTAATTCAGCTCACAGAGTTACAGTTTTCCCCTCAAGAAGCCGTTCACTAAGACTTTCCTTGTGGAATTTTCAAAGTGATATTTGAAGGCACATAGAGGGCTATGATGAAAAAGAAAACATCCAAAGATAAAAACTGAAATGAAGCTTTCTGTGAAACTGCTTTGTGTTCTGTTAATTCATCTCACAGAGTTACAGCTTTCTTCTCAAGAAGCCTTTCGGTAAAACTGTTCTTGTGGAATTTGCAAAGTGATATTTGGAAGCCCATAGAGGGCTATGGTGAAAAAGGACATATCTTCCGTTAAAAACTGGAAAGAAGCTTTTTGAGAAACTGCCGTGTGTTCTGTTAAAGCATCTCACCGAGTTACAGCTTTCCCGTCAAGAAGGCTTTCGCTAAGACTGTTCTTGTGGGATTTTCAAAGTGATATTTGGAAGCCCATAGAGGACTATGGTGAAAAAGGAAATATCTTTCGTTAAAAACTGGAAAGAAGATATCTGAGAAACTGCTTTGTGTTCTGTTAATTCATCTCACAGCGTTACAGTTTTCCCCTCCCGAAGTCTTTCACTTCCACTGTTCTTGTGGAAATTGCATAGTGATATTTGGAATCCCATAGAGGGCTATGGTGAAAATGGAAATACCTTCAGTTAAAAAATGAAAAGAAGTTTTCCGAGAAACTGCTTTGTGTTCTGTTAATTCATCTCAAAGAGTTACAGCTTTCCCCTCAAGAAGCCTTCCGCTAAGACTGTTTTTGAGGAATTTCCAAAGTGATATGTGGAAGCCCATAGAGGGCTATGGTGAAAATGGAAATATCCTAAGATACTTACCGAAGAGAAGCTGTCTGAAAAACTGCTTTGTGTTCTGTTAGTTCATCTCACAGAGCTACAGCTTTTCCCTCAAGAAGCCGTTCATTAAGACTGTTTTGTGAAATTTGGAAAGTGATATTTGGAAACCCATAGAGGACTATGGTGCAAAAGGAAATATCTTCCGTTAAAAACTGGAAAGAAGCATTCTGAGAAAATGCCGTGTCTTCTGTTAATACGTCTCACTGAGTTACAGCTTTCCTCTCAAGAAGCCTTTCGGTAAGACTGTTCTTGTGGGATTTCCAATGTGATATTTGGAAGCCCATAGAGAACTATGGTGAGAAAGGAAATATCCTCCGTTAAAAACTGGAAAGAAGTTTTGTGAGAAAATGCTTTGTGTTCTGGTAATTCATCTCACAGAGTTAGAGATTTTCCCTCAAGAACCCTTTCGCTAAGACTGTTCTTGTGGAATTTGCAAAGTGATATGTGGAAGCCCAAAATGGCTATGGTGAAAAAGGAAATATCCTCAGTTAAAAACTGGAAAGAAGCTTTCTGAGAAACTGCTTTGTGTTCAGTTAGTTCCTCTCACAGAGTTACAGCTTCCCCCTCAAGAAGACTTTCACTAAGACTGTTCATGTGGAATTTTCAAAGTGATAATTGGAATCCCATAGAGGGCTATGGTGAAAAAGGAAATATCCTAAGGTAAAAACTGAAAAGTAGGTTTCTGAGAAAATATTTTGTGTTCTGTTAATTCATCTTACAGAGTTACAGCTTTACCCTCAAGAAGCCTTTCGCTAAGACTTTTCTTCTGGAATTTGCAAAGTGATATTTGGAAACCCTATAGCCCTATGTTTAAAATGGAAATATCCTAAGATAAAAAACGAAAAGAAGGTTTCTGAGAAACTGCTTTGAATTCTTTTAATTCATCTTACAGATTTACAGCTTTTATCTCCAGAATCCTTTCGCTAAGACTGTTCTTGTGGAATTTGCAAAATGTTTTTGGAAGCCCATAGAGGGCTATGTTGAAAAAGGAAATATCCTAAGATAAAAACTGAAAAGAAGCTTTCTGAGAAACTGCTTTGTGTTCTGTTAATTCAACTCACAGTTACTCTTTTACCTCAGGAAGCCTTTCGCTAAGGCTGTTCTTGTGGAATTTACAAAGTGATATTTTGAAGCCCATAGAGGGCTATGGTGAAAAAGGAAATACCTTCAGTTAAAAACTGAAAAGAAGCTTTCTGAGAAACTGCTTTGTGTTCTGTTAATTCATCTCAGAGAGTTACAGCTTTCCCCTCAAGAAGTCTTTCACAAAGACTGTTCTTGTGTAATTTGCAAAGTGATATTTGGAAGACCATAGAGGGCTATGTTGAAAAAGGAAATATAGTAAGATAAAATCCGAAAAGAAGCTTTCTGAGAAACTGCTTTGTGTTCTGTTAATTCAACTCACAGTTACTCTTTTACCTCAGGAAGCCTTTCGCTAAGGCTGTTCTTGTGGAATTTACAAAGTGATATTTTGAAGCCCATAGAGGGCTATGGTGAAAAAGGAAATACCTTCAGTTAAAAACTGAAAAGAAGCTTTCTGAGAAACTGCTTTGTGTTCTGTTAATTCATCTCAAAGAGTTACTGCTTTTGCCTCAAGAATCCTTCCGCTAAGACTGTTTTTGTGGAATTTCCAAAGTGATATTTCGATGCCCATAGTAGGCTATGGTGAAAATGGAAATATCCTAAGATAAAAACCGAAAAGAAGCTGTATGGAAAGCTGTTTTGTGTTTTGTTAGTTCACTCACAGAGTTACAGCTTTCCCCTCAAGAAGCCGTTCACTAAGACTGTTTTGTGAAATTTGCAAAGTGATATATGGAAGCCCATAGAGGGCTAAGGTGAAAAAGGAAATATCTTCCGTTAAAAACTGGAAAGAACCATTCTGAGAAAATGCGGTGTGTTCTGTTAGTACGTATCACCGAGGTACAGCTTTTCTCTCAAGAAGCCTTTCGCTAAGACTGTTCTTGTGGGATTTCCAAAGTGATATTTGGAAGCCCATAGAGGGCTATAGTGAAAAAGGAAATATCTTCAGTTAAATACTGGAAAGAAGCTTTCTGAGAGACTGCTTTGTGTTCTGTTAATTCATCTCACAGAGTTACAGCTTCCCCCCTCAAGAAGCCTTTCGCTAAGACTGTTCTTGTGGAATTTGCAAAGTCATATTTGGAAGCCCATAGAGGACTATGGTGAAAAAGTAACTAACTTCCGTTAAAAACTGGAAAGAAGATTTGTGAGAAACTGCTTTGTGTTCTGTTAATTCAACTCACAGAGTTACAGATTTCCCCTTCAGAAGCCTTTCGCTAAGACTGTTCTTCTGGAATTTGCAAAGTGATATTTGGAAGCCCATGGAGGGCTATGGTGAAAAGGGAAATAACTTCCGTTAAAAACTGGAAAGAAGCTTTCTGAGAAACTGCCGTGTGTTCTGTTAATACATCTCACCGAGTTACAGCTTTCCCCTCAAGAAGCCTTTCTATAAGACTGTTCTTGTGGAATTTGCAAAGTGATACTTGGAAGCCCATAGAGGGCTATTTTGAAAATGGAAATATCCTAAGATAAAAACCGAAAAGAAGCTGTCTGAGAAACTGCTTTGTGTTGTGTTAGTTCATCTCACAGTGTTACAGCTTTCCCCTCAAGAAGCCCTTCACTAAGACTGTTGTTGTGTAATTTGCAAACTGATATTTGTAATCCCATAGAGGACTTTGGTGAAAAAGGAAATATCTTTCGTTAAAAACTGGAAAGAAGATTTCTGAGATACTGCTTTGTGTTCTGTTAATTCATCTCAGACAGTTACAGATTTCCCCTCAAGAGGCCGTTCACTAAGACTGTTCTTGTGGAATTTTCAAAGTGATATTTTGAAGCCCATAGTGGACTATGGTGAAAAAGGAAATATCTTCCGCTAAAAACTGGAAAGAACCTTTCTGAGAAACTGCTTTGTGTTCCGTTAATTAATCTCACAGAGTTACAGCTTTCCTATCATGAAGCCGATCACTAAGGCTGTTCTTTTGGAATATGCAAAGTGATATTTGGAAGCCCATAGAGGGCTACGGTGAAAAAGGAAGTATCCTAAGACAAAAACTGAAAAGAAGCTTTCTGAGAAACTGCTTTGTGTTCTGTTAATTCGTCACCAGAGTTACAGCTTTCCCCTCAAAAAGCCTTTCGCTAAGACTGTTCTTGTGGAATTTGCAAAGTGAAATTTGGAAGCCCATTGAGGGCTATGATGAACAAGGACATTTCTTCCATTAAAAACCGAAAAGAAGATTTCTGAGAAACTGCTTCGTGTTTTGTTAGTTCATCTCACAGAATTACAGCTTTGCTCCCAGAAGCCTTTCGCTAAGACTGTTCTTGTGGAATTTGCAAAGTGATCTTAGAATCCCGTAGAGGGCTATGGTGAAAAAGGAAATAATTTACGTTAAAAATCGGAAAGAAGCTTTCTGAGAAACTCATGTGTGTTCTGTTAAAATATCTCACCGTGTTACAGCTTTCACCTCAAGAAGCCTTTCGCTAAGACTGTTCTTGTGGAATTTTCTAAGTGATATTTGGAAGCCAATAGAGGGCTATGGGAAAAAGAAAATATCTTCTGTTGAAAACTGGAAAGAAGCTTTCGGAGAAACAGCTCTGTGTTCTGTTAATTCATTTCAGAGAGTTACAGCTTTCCGCTTCAGAAGTCTTTCGCTAAGACTGCTCTTTTGTAATTTGCAAAGTGATATTTGGAAGCCCTTAGAGGGCTATGGTGAAAAAGGGAATATCTTCCGTTAAAAACTAGAAAGAAGCATTCTGTGATACTGCCGTGTGTTCTGTTAATACATCTAACCGAGTTACAGCTTTCCCCTCTAGAAGCCTTTCGCTAAGACTGTTCTTGTGGCATTTGCAATGTGATATTTGGAAGCCCTTAGAGGGCTATGGTGAAAAAGGAAATATCTTCAGTTAAAAACTGGAAAGAAGCTTTCTGAGAAACTGCTTTGTGTTCTGTTAATTCATCTCACAGAGTTACAGGTTTCCCCTCCAGAAGCCTTTCCGAAGACTGTTCTTGTGGAATTTGCAAAGTGATATTTGGAAGCCCATAGAGGGCTATGGTGAAAAAGGACATATCTTCCATTAAAAACTGGAAAGAAATTTTCTGAGAAACTGCTTTGTTTTCTGTTAATTCATCTCACAGAGTTACAGCTTTCTTCTCAAGAAGCATTTCGGTAAGACTGTTCTTGTGGAATTTGCAAAGTGATATTTGCAAGCCCATAGAGGGCTATGGTGAAAAAGGACATATCTTCCGTTAAAAACTGGAAAGAAGATTTCTGAGAAACTGCTTTGTGTTCTGTTAATTCATCTCAGAGAGTTACAGATTTCCCCTCAAGAGGCCGTTCACTAAGACTGTTCTTCTGAAATTTGGAAAGTGATATTTAGAATCCCATAGAGGGCTATGGTGAAAAAAGAATTATTTTCCGTTAAAAACTGGAAAGAAGCTTTCTGAGAAACTGCTTTGTGTTCTGTTAATTCATCTCACAGAGTTACATTTCCCTCTAAAAGCCTTTCGCTAAGGCTGTTGTCGAATTTGCAAAGTGATATTTGGAAGCACATAGAGGGCTATGGTGAAAAAGGAAATATCTTCAGTTAAAAACTGGAAAGAAGCTTTCTGAGAAACTGCCATGTGTTCTGATAATAGAACTCACCCAGTTACAGCTTTCCCTTCAAGAAGCCTTTCGCTAAGACTGTTGTTGTGGGATTTGCAAAATGATATTTGGAAGCCCATAGAGCGCTATGGTGAAAAAGGAAATATCTTCTGTTAAAAAGCGGAAAGAAGCTTTCTGAGAAACTCCTTTTTGTTCTGTTAATTCACCTCAAAGAGTTACAGCTTTCCACTCAATAATTCTTTCGCTAAGACTGTTCTTGTGGAATTTGCAAAGTGAGATTTGGAAGCCCATAGAGGTCTATGGTGAAAAAGGAAATATCGTAAGATAAAAACTGAAAAGAAGCTTTCTGAGAAATTGCTTTGTGTTCTGTTAATTCATCTCACATAGTTACAACATTTCCCTCTAAAAGCCTTTCGCTAAGACTGTTCTTGTGGAATTTGCAAAGTGATATTTGGAAGCCCATACAGGGTTATTTGAAAAAGGAAATATCTTCGGTTAAAAACTGAAAAGAAGCTTTTTGAGAAACTGCTTTGTGTTCTGTTAATTCATCTCACAGAGTTACAACTTTCCCCTCAGGAAGCCTTTCGCTAAGACTGTTCTTGTGAAACTTGCAAAGTGATATTTGGAAGCCCATAGAGGGCTATGGCTTAAAAGGAAATATCCTCCGTTAGAAACTGGAAAGAAGCTATCTGAGAAACTGCTTTGTGTTCTGTTAATTCAGCTCACAGAGTTACAGTTTTCCCCTCAAGAAGCCGTTCACTAAGACTTTCCTTGTGGAATTTTCAAAGTGATATTTGAAGGCACATAGAGGGCTATGATGAAAAAGAAAACATCCAAAGATAAAAACTGAAATGAAGCTTTCTGTGAAACTGCTTTGTGTTCTGTTAATTCATCTCACAGAGTTACAGCTTTCTTCTCAAGAAGCCTTTCGGTAAAACTGTTCTTGTGGAATTTGCAAAGTGATATTTGGAAGCCCATAGAGGGCTATGGTGAAAAAGGACATATCTTCCGTTAAAAACTGGAAAGAAGCTTTTTGAGAAACTGCCGTGTGTTCTGTTAAAGCATCTCACCGAGTTACAGCTTTCCCGTCAAGAAGGCTTTCGCTAAGACTGTTCTTGTGGGATTTTCAAAGTGATATTTGGAAGCCCATAGAGGACTACGGTGAAAAAGGAAATATCTTTCGTTAAAAACTGGAAAGAAGATATCTGAGAAACTGCTTTGTGTTCTGTTAATTCATCTCACAGCGTTACAGTTTTCCCCTCCCGAAGTCTTTCACTTCCACTATTCTTGTGGAAATTGCATAGTGATATTTGGAATCCCATAGAGGGCTATGGTGAAAATGGAAATACCTTCAGTTAAAAAATGAAAAGAAGTTTTCCGAGAAACTGCTTTGTGTTCTGTTAATTCATCTCAAAGAGTTACAGCTTTCCCCTCAGGAAGCCTTCCGCTAAGACTGTTTTTGAGGAATTTCCAAAGTGATATGTGGAAGCCCATAGAGGGCTATGGTGAAAATGGAAATATCCTAAGATACTTACCGAAGAGAAGCTGTCTGAAAAACTGCTTTGTGTTCTGTTAGTTCATCTCACAGAGCTACAGCTTTTCCCTCAAGAAGCCGTTCATTAAGACTGTTTTGTGAAATTTGGAAAGTGATATTTGGAAACCCATAGAGGACTATGGTGAAAAAGGAAATATCTTCCGTTAAAAACTGGAAAGAAGCATTCTGAGAAAATGCCGTGTCTTCTGTTAATACGTCTCACTGAGTTACAGCTTTCCTCTCAAGAAGCCTTTCGCTAAGACTGTTCTTGTGGGATTTCCAATGTGATATTTGGAAGCCCATAGAGAACTATGGTGAGAAAGGAAATATCCTCCGTTAAAAACTGGAAAGAAGATTTGTGAGAAAATGCTTTGTGTTCTGGTAATTCATCTCACAGAGATAGAGATTTCCCCTCAAGAACCCTTTCGCTAAGACTGTTCTTGTGGAATTTGCAAAGTGATATGTGGAAGCCCAAAAGGGCTATGGTGAAAAAGGAAATATCCTCAGTTAAAAACTGGAAAGAAGCTTTCTGAGAAACTGCTTTGTGTTCAGTTAGTTCCTCTCACAGAGTTACAGCTTTCCCCTCAAGAAGACTTTCACTAAGACTGTTCATGTGGAATTTTCAAAGTGATAATTGGAATCCCATAGAGGGCTATGGTGAAAAAGGAAATATCCTAAGGTAAAAACTGAAAAGTAGGTTTCTGAGAAAATATTTTGTGTTCTGTTAATTCATCTTACAGAGTTACAGCTTTACCCTCAAGAAGCCTTTCGCTAAGACTTTTCTTCTGGAATTTGCAAAGTGATATTTGGAAACCCTATAGCCCTATGGTGCAAATGGAAATATCCTAAGATAAAAAACGAAAAGAAGGTTTCTGAGAAACTGCTTTGAATTCTTTTAATTCATGTTACAGATTTACAGCTTTTATCTCCAGAATCCTTTCGCTAAGACTGTTCTTGTGGAATTTGCAAAATGTTTTTGGAAGCCCATAGAGGGCTATGTTGAAAAAGGAAATATCCTAAGATAAAAACTGAAAAGAAGCTTTCTGAGAAACTGCTTTGTGTTCTGTTAATTCATCTCAGAGAGTTACAGCTTTCCCCTCAAGAAGTCTTTCACAAAGACTGTTCTTGTGTAATTTGCAAAGTGATATTTGGAAGACCATAGAGGGCTATGTTGAAAAAGGAAATATAGTAAGATAAAATCCGAAAAGAAGCTTTCTGAGAAACTGCTTTGTGTTCTGTTAATTCAACTCACAGTTACTCTTTTACCTCAGGAAGCCTTTCGCTAAGGCTGTTCTTGTGGAATTTACAAAGTGATATTTTGAAGCCCATAGAGGGCTATGGTGAAAAAGGAAATACCTTCAGTTAAAAACTGAAAAGAAGCTTTCTGAGAAACTGCTTTGTGTTCTGTTAATTCAACTCACAGTTACTCTTTTACCTCAGGAAGCCTTTCGCTAAGGCTGTTCTTGTGGAATTTACAAAGTGATATTTTGAAGCCCATAGAGGGCTATGGTGAAAAAGGAAATACCTTCAGTTAAAAACTGAAAAGAAGCTTTCTGAGAAACTGCTTTGTGTTCTGTTAATTCATCTCAAAGAGTTACTGCTTTTGCCTCAAGAATCCTTCCGCTAAGACTGTTTTTGTGGAATTTCCAAAGTGATATTTCGATGCCCATAGTAGGCTATGGTGAAAATGGAAATATCCTAAGATAAAAACCGAAAAGAAGCTGTATGGAAAGCTGTTTTGTGTTTTGTTAGTTCACTCACAGAGTTACAGCTTTCCCCTCAAGAAGCCGTTAACTAAGACTGTTTTGTGAAATTTGCAAAGTGATATATGGAAGCCCATAGAGGGCTAAGGTGAAAAAGGAAATATCTTCCGTTAAAAACTGGAAAGAACCATTCTGAGAAAATGCGGTGTGTTCTGTTAGTACGTATCACCGAGGTACAGCTTTTCTCTCAAGAAGCCTTTCGCTAAGACTGTTCTTGTGGGATTTCCAAAGTGATATTTGGAAGCCCATAGAGGGCTATAGTGAAAAAGGAAATATCTTCAGTTAAATACTGGAAAGAAGCTTTCTGAGAGACTGCTTTGTGTTCTGTTAATTCATCTCACAGAGTTACAGCTTCCCCCCTCAAGAAGCCTTTCGCTAAGACTGTTCTTGTGGAATTTGCAAAGTCATATTTGGAAGCCCATAGAGGACTATGGTGAAAAAGGAACTAACTTCCGTTAAAAACTGGAAAGAAGATTTGTGAGAAACTGCTTTGTGTTCTGTTAATTCAACCCACAGAGTTACAGATTTCCCCTTCAGAAGCCTTTCGCTAAGACTGTTCTTCTGGAATTTGCAAAGTGATATTTGGAAGCCCGTGGAGGGCTATGGTGAAAAGGGAAATAACTTCCGTTAAAAACTGGAAAGAAGCTTTCTGAGAAACTGCCGTGTGTTCTGTTAATACATCTCACCGAGTTACAGCTTTCCCCTCAAGAAGCCTTTCTATAAGACTGTTCTTGTGGAATTTGCAAAGTGATACTTGGAAGCCCATAGAGGGCTATTTTGAAAATGGAAATATCCTAAGATAAAAACCGAAAAGAAGCTGTCTGAGATACTGCTTTGTGTTGTGTTAGTTCATCTCACAGTGTTACAGCTTTCCCCTCAAGAAGCCCTTCACTAAGACTGTTGTTGTGTAATTTGCAAACTGATATTTGTAATCCCATAGAGGACTTTGGTGAAAAAGGAAATATCTTTCGTTAAAAACTGGAAAGAAGATTTCTGAGATACTGCTTTGTGTTCTGTTAATTCATCTCAGACAGTTACAGATTTCCCCTCAAGAGGCCGTTCACTAAGACTGTTCTTGTGGAATTTTCAAAGTGATATTTTGAAGCCCATAGTGGACTATGGTGAAAAAGGAAATATCTTCCGCTAAAAACTGGAAAGAACCTTTCTGAGAAACTGCTTTGTGTTCCGTTAATTAATCTCACAGAGTTACAGCTTTCCTATCATGAAGCCGATCACTAAGGCTGTTCTTTTGGAATATGCAAAGTGATATTTGGAAGCCCATAGAGGGCTCCAGTGAAAAAGGAAGTATCCTAAGACAAAAACTGAAAAGAAGCTTTCTGAGAAACTGCTTTGTGTTCTGTTAATTCGTCACCAGAGTTACAGCTTTCCCCTCAAAAAGCCTTTCACTAAGACTGTTCTTGTGGAATTTGCAAAGTGAAATTTGGAAGCCCATTGAGGGCTATGATGAACAAGGACATTTCTTCCATTAAAAACCGAAAAGAAGATTTCTGAGAAACTGCTTCGTGTTTTGTTAGTTCATCTCACAGAATTACAGCTTTGCTCCCAGAAGCCTTTCGCTAAGACTGTTCTTGTGGAATTTGCAAAGTGATCTTAGAAGCCCGTAGAGGGCTATGGTGAAAAAGGAAATAATTTACGTTAAAAATCAGAAAGAAGCTTTCTGAGAAACTGATGTGTGTTCTGTTAAAATATCTCACCGTGTTACAGCTTTCACCTCAAGAAGCCTTTCGCTAAGACTGTTCTTGTGGAATTTTCTAAGTGATATTTGGAAGCCAATAGAGGGCTATGGGAAAAAGAAAATATCTTCGGTTGAAAACTGGAAAGAAGCTTTCGGAGAAACAGCTCTGTGTTCTGTTAATTCATTTCAGAGAGTTACAGCTTTCCGCTTCAGAAGTCTTTCGCTAAGACTGCTCTTTTGGAATTTGCAAAGTGATATTTGGAAGCCCTTAGAGGGCTATGGTGAAAAAGGGAATATCTTCCGTTAAAAACTGGAAAGAAGCATTCTGTGATACTGCCGTGTGTTCTGTTAATACATCTAACCGAGTTACAGCTTTCCCCTCTAGAAGCCTTTCGCTAAGACTGTTCTTGTGGCATTTGCAATGTGATATTTGGAAGCCCTTAGAGGGCTATGGTGAAAAAGGAAATATCTTCAGTTAAAAACTGGAAAGAAGCTTTCTGAGAAACTGCTTTGTGTTCTGTTAATTCATCTCACAGAGTTACAGGTTTCCCCTCCAGAAGCCTTTCCGAAGACTGTTCTTGTGGAATTTGCAAAGTGATATTTGGAAGCCCATAGAGGGCTATGGTGAAAAAGGACATATCTTCCATTAAAAACTGGAAAGAAATTTTCTGAGAAACTGCTTTGTTTTCTGTTAATTCATCTCAGAGAGTTACAGATTTCCCCTCAAGAGGCCGTTCACTAAGACTGTTCTTCTGAAATTTGGAAAGAGATATTTAGAATCCCATAGAGGGCTATGGTGAAAAAAGAATTATTTTCCGTTAAAAACTGGAAAGAAGCTTTCTGAGAAACTGCTTTGTGTTCTGTTAATTCATCTCACAGAGTTACATTTCCCTCTAAAAGCCTTTCGCTAAGGCTGTTGTCGAATTTGCAAAGTGATATTTGGAAGCACATAGAGGGCTATGGTGAAAAAGGAAATATCTTCAGTTAAAAACTGGAAAGAAGCTTTCTGAGAAACTGCCATGTGTTCTGATAATAGAACTCACCCACTTACAGCTTTCCCTTCAAGAAGCCTTTCGCTAAGACTGTTGTTGTGGGATTTGCAAAATGATATTTGGAAGCCCATAGAGCGCTATGGTGAAAAAGGAAATATCTTCTGTTAAAAAGCGGAAAGAAGCTTTCTGAGAAACTCCTTTTTGTTCTGTTAATTCACCTCAAAGAGTTACAGCTTTCCACTCAATAATTCTTTCGCTAAGACTGTTCTTGTGGAATTTGCAAAGTGAGATTTGGAAGCCCATAGAGGTCTATGGTGAAAAAGGAAATATCGTAAGATAAAAACTGAAAAGAAGCTTTCTGAGAAATTGCTTTGTGTTCTGTTAATTCATCTCACATAGTTACAACATTTCCCTCTAAAAGCCTTTCGCTAAGACTGTTCTTGTGGAATTTGCAAAGTGATATTTGGAAGCCCATACAGGGTTATGTTGAAAAAGGAAATATCTTCGGTTAAAAACTGAAAAGAAGCTTTTTGAGAAACTGCTTTGTGTTCTGTTAATTCATCTCACAGAGTTACAACTTTCCCCTCAGGAAGCCTTTCGCTAAGACTGTTCTTGTGAAACTTGCAAAGTGATATTTGGAAGCCCATAGAGGGCTATGGCTTAAAAGGAAATATCCTCCGTTAGAAACTGGAAAGAAGCTATCTGAGAAACTGCTTTGTGTTCTGTTAATTCATCTCACAGAGTTACAGTTTTCCCCTCAAGAAGCCGTTCACTAAGACTTTCCTTGTGGAATTTTCAACGTGATATTTGAAGGCACATAGAGGGCTATGATGAAAAAGAAAACATCCAAAGATAAAAACTGAAATGAAGCTTTCTGTGAAACTGCTTTGTGTTCTGTTAATTCATCTCACAGAGTTACAGCTTTCTTCTCAAGAAGCCTTTCGGTAAAACTGTTCTTGTGGAATTTGCAAAGTGATATTTGGAAGCCCATAGAGGGCTATGGTGAAAAAGGACATATCTTCCGTTAAAAACTGGAAAGAAGCTTTTTGAGAAACTGCCGTGTGTTCTGTTAAAGCATCTCACCGAGTTACAGCTTTCCCGTCAAGAAGGCTTTCGCTAAGACTGTTCTTGTGGGATTTTCAAAGTGATATTTGGAAGCCCTTAGAGGACTATGGTGAAAAAGGAAATATCTTTCGTTAAAAACTGGAAAGAAGATATCTGAGAAACTGCTCTGTGTTCTGTTAATTCATCTCACAGCGTTACAGTTTTCCCCTCCCGAAGTCTTTCAATTCCACTGTTCTTGTGGAATTTGCATAGTGATATTTGGAATCCCATAGAGGGCTATGGTGAAAATGGAAATACCTTCAATTAAAAAATGAAAAGAAGTTTTCCGAGAAACTGCTTTGTGTTCTGTTAATTCATCTCAAAGAGTTACAGCTTTCCCCTCAAGAAGCCTACCGCTAAGACTGTTTTTGAGGAATTTCCAAAGTGATATGTGGAAGCCCATAGAGGGCTATGGTGAAAATGGAAATATCCTAAGATACTTACCGAAGAGAAGCTGTCTGAAAAACTGCTTTGTGTTCTGTTAGTTCATCTCACAGAGCTACAGCTTTTCCCTCAAGAAGCCGTTCATTAAGACTGTTTTGTGAAATTTGGAAAGTGATATTTGGAAACCCATAGAGGACTATGGTGAAAAAGGAAATATCTTCCGTTAAAAACTGGAAAGAAGCATTCTGAGAAAATGCCGTGTCTTCTGTTAATACGTCTCACTGAGTTACAGCTTTCCTCTCAAGAAGCCTTTCGCTAAGACTGTTCTTGTGGGATTTCCAATGTGATATTTGGAAGCCCATAGAGAACTATAGTGAGAAAGGAAATATCCTCCGTTAAAAACTGGAAAGAAGATTTGTGAGAAAATGCTTTGTGTTCTGGTAATTCATCTCACAGAGTTAGAGATTTCCCCTCAAGAACCCTTTCGCTAAGACTGTTCTTGTGGAATTTGCAAAGTGATATGTGGAAGCCCAAAAGGGCTATGGTGAAAAAGGAAATATCCTCAGTTAAAAACTGGAAAGAAGCTTTCTGAGAAACTGCTTTGTGTTCAGTTAGTTCCTCTCACAGAGTTACAGCTTTCCCCTCAAGAAGACTTTCACTAAGACTGTTCATATGGAATTTTCAAAGTGATAATTGGAATCCCATAGAGGGCTATGGTGAAAAAGGAAATATCCTAAGGTAAAAACTGAAAAGTAGGTTTCTGAGAAAATATTTTGTGTTCTGTTAATTCATCTTACAGAGTTACAGCTTTACCCTCAAGAAGCCTTTCGCTAAGACTTTTCTTCTGGAATTTGCAAAGTGATATTTGGAAACCCTATAGCCCTATGGTGAAAATGGAAATATCCTAAGATAAAAAACGAAAAGAAGGTTTCCGAGAAACTGCTTTGAATTCTTTTAATTCATGTTACAGATTTACAGCTTTTATCTCCAGAATCCTTTCGCTAAGACTGTTCTTGTGGAATTTGCAAAATGTTTTTGGAAGCCCATAGAGGGCTATGTTGAAAAAGGAAATATCCTAAGATAAAAACTGAAAAGAAGCTTTCTGAGAAACTGCTTTGTGTTCTGTTAATTCATCTCAGAGAGTTACAGCTTTCCCCTCAAGAAGTCTTTCACAAAGACTGTTCTTGTGTAATTTGCAAAGTGATATTTGGAAGACCATAGAGGGCTATGTTGAAAAAGGAAATACCTTCAGTTAAAAACTGAAAAGAAGCTTTCTGAGAAACTGCTTTGTGTTCTGTTAATTCATCTCAAAGAGTTACTGCTTTTGCCTCAAGAATCCTTCCGCTAAGACTGTTTTTGTGGAATTTCCAAAGTGATATTTCGATGCCCATAGTAGGCTATGGTGAAAATGGAAATATCCTAAGATAAAAACCGAAAAGAAGCTGTATGGAAAGCTGTTTTGTGTTTTGTTAGTTCACTCACAGAGTTACAGCTTTCCCCTCAAGAAGCCGTTAACTAAGACTGTTTTGTGAAATTTGCAAAGTGATATTTGGAAGCCCATAGAGGGCTAAGGTGAAAAAGGAAATATCTTCCGTTAAAAACTGGAAAGAACCATTCTGAGAAAATGCGGTGTGTTCTGTTAGTACGTATCACCGAGGTACAGCTTTTCTCTCAAGAAGCCTTTCGCTAAGACTGTTCTTGTGGGATTTCCAAAGTGATATTTGGAAGCCCATAGAGGGCTATAGTGAAAAAGGAAATATCTTCAGTTAAATACTGGAAAGAAGCTTTCTGAGAGACTGCTTTGTGTTCTGTTAATTCATCTCACAGAGTTACAGCTTCCCCCCTCAAGAAGCCTTTCGCTAAGACTGTTCTTGTGGAATTTGCAAAGTCATATTTGGAAGCCCATAGAGGACTATGGTGAAAAAGGAACTAACTTCCGTTAAAAACTGGAAAGAAGATTTGTGAGAAACTGCTTTGTGTTCTGTTAATTCAACTCACAGAGTTACAGATTTCCCCTTCAGAAGCCTTTCGCTAAGACTGTTCTCTGGAATTTGCAAAGTGATATTTGGAAGCCCATGGAGGGCTATGGTGAAAAGGGAAATAACTTCCGTTAAAAACTGGAAAGAAGCTTTCTGAGAAACTGCCGTGTGTTCTGTTAATACATCTCACCGAGTTACAGCTTTCCCCTCAAGAAGCCTTTCTATAAGACTGTTCTTGTGGAATTTGCAAAGTGATACTTGGAAGCCCATAGAGGGCTATTTTGAAAATGGAAATATCCTAAGATAAAAACCGAAAAGAAGCTGTCTGAGAAACTGCTTTGTGTTGTGTTAGTTCATCTCACAGTGTTACAGCTTTCCCCTCAAGAAGCCCTTCACTAAGACTGTTGTTGTGTAATTTGCAAACTGATATTTGTAATCCCATAGAGGACTTTGGTGAAAAAGGAAATATCTTTCGTTAAAAACTGGAAAGAAGATTTCTGAGATACTGCTTTGTGTTCTGTTAATTCATCTCAGACAGTTACAGATTTCCCCTCAAGAGGCCGTTCCCTAAGACTGTTCTTGTGGAATTTGCAAAGTGATATTTTGAAGCCCATAGTGGACTATGGTGAAAAAGGAAATATCTTCCGCTAAAAACTGGAAAGAAGCTTTCTGAGAAACTGCTTTGTGTTCCGTTAATTAATCTCACAGAGTTACAGCTTTCCTATCATGAAGCCGATCACTAAGGCTGTTCTTTTGGAATATGCAAAGTGATATTTGGAAGCCCATAGAGGGCTACGGTGAAAAAGGAAGTATCCTAAGACAAAAACTGAAAAGAAGCTTTCTGAGAAACTGCTTTGTGTTCTGTTAATTCGTCACCAGAGTTACAGCTTTCCCCTCAAAAAGCCTTTCGCTAAGACTGTTCTTGTGGAATTTGCAAAGTGAAATTTGGAAGCCCATTGAGGGCTATGATGAACAAGGACATTTCTTCCATTAAAAACCGAAAAGAAGATTTCTGAGAAACTGCTTCGTGTTTTGTTAGTTCATCTCACAGAATTACAGCTTTGCTCCCAGAAGACTTTGTCTAAGACTGTTCTTGTGGAATTTGCAAAGTGATCTTAGAAGCCCGTAGAGGGCTATGGTGAAAAAGGAAATAACTTACGTTAAAAATCGGAAAGAAGCTTTCTGAGAAACTGATGTGTGTTCTGTTAAAATATCTCACCGTGTTACAGCTTTCACCTCAAGAAGCCTTTCGCTAAGACTGTTCTTGTGGAATTTGCAAAGTGATATTTGGAAGCCCTTAGAGGGCTATGGTGAAAAAGGGAATATCTTCCGTTAAAAACTGGAAAGAAGCATTCTGTGATACTGCCGTGTGTTCTGTTAATACATCTAACCGAGTTACAGCTTTCCCCTCTAGAAGCCTTTCGCTAAGACTGTTCTTGTGGCATTTGCAATGTGATATTTGGAAGCCCTTAGAGGGCTATGGTGAAAAAGGAAATATCTTCAGTTAAAAACTGGAAAGAAGCTTTCTGGGAAACTGCTTTGTGTTCTGTTAATTCATCTCACAGAGTTACAGGTTTCCCCTCCAGAAGCCTTTCCCGAAGACTGTTCTTGTGGAATTTGCAAAGTGATATTTGGAAGCCCATAGAGGGCTATGGTGAAAAAGGACATATCTTCCATTAAAAACTGGAAAGAAATTTTCTGAGAAACTGCTTTGTTTTCTGTTAATTCATCTCACAGAGTTACAGCTTTCTTCTCAAGAAGCATTTCGGTAAGACTGTTCTTGTGGAATTTGCAAAGTGATATTTGCAAGCCCATAGAGGGCTATGGTGAAAAAGGACATATCTTCCGTTAAAAACTGGAAAGAAGATTTCTGAGAAACTGCTTTGTGTTCTGTTAATTCATCTCAGAGAGTTACAGATTTCCCCTCAAGAGGCTGTTCACTAAGACTGTTCTTCTGAAATTTGGAAAGTGATATTTAGAATCCCATAGAGGGCTATGGTGAAAAAGGAATTATTTTCCGTTAAAAACTGGAAAGAAGCTTTCTGAGAAACTGCTTTGTGTTCTGTTAATTCATCTCACAGAGTTACATTTCCCTCTAAAAGCCTTTCGTTAAGGCTGTTGTCGAATTTGCAAAGTGATATTTGGAAGCACATAGAGGGCTATGGTGAAAAAGGAAATATCTTCAGTTAAAAACTGGAAAGAAGCTTTCTGAGAAACTGCCATGTGTTCTGATAATAGAACTCACCCAGTTACAGCTTTCCCTTCAAGAAGCCTTTCGCTAAGACTGTTGTTGTGGGATTTGCAAAATGATATTTGGAAGCCCATAGAGCGCTATGGTGAAAAAGGAAATATCTTCTGTTAAAAAGCGGAAAGAAACTTTCTGAGAAACTCCTTTTTGTTCTGTTAATTCACCTCAAAGAGTTACAGCTTTCCACTCAATAATTCTTTCGCTAAGACTGTTCTTGTGGAATTTGCAAAGTGAGATTTGGAAGCCCATAGAGGTCTATGGTGAAAAAGGAAATATCGTAAGATAAAAACTGAAAAGAAGCTTTCTGAGAAATTGCTTTGTGTTCTGTTAATTCATCTCACATAGTTACAACATTTCCCTCTAAAAGCCTTTCGCTAAGACTGTTCTTGTGGAATTTGCAAAGTGATATTTGGAAGCCCATACAGGGTTATGTTGAAAAAGGAAATATCTTCGGTTAAAAACTGAAAAGAAGCTTTTTGAGAAACTGCTTTGTGTTCTGTTAATTCATCTCACAGAGTTACAACTTTCCCCTCAGGAAGCCTTTCGCTAAGACTGTTCTTGTGAAACTTGCAAAGTGATATTTGGAAGCCCATAGAGGGCTATGGCTTAAAAGGAAATATCCTCCGTTAGAAACTGGAAAGAAGCTATCTGAGAAACTGCTTTGTGTTCTGTTAATTCATCTCACAGAGTTACAGTTTTCCCCTCAAGAAGCCGTTCACTAAGACTTTCCTTGTGGAATTTTCAAAGTGATATTTGAAGGCACATAGAGGGCTATGATGAAAAAGAAAACATCCAAAGATAAAAACTGAAATGAAGCTTTCTGTGAAACTGCTTTGTGTTCTGTTAATTCATCTCACAGAGTTACAGCTTTCTTCTCAAGAAGCCTTTCGGTAAAACTGTTCTTGTGGAATTTGCAAAGTGATATTTGGAAGCCCATAGAGGGCTATGGTGAAAAAGGACATATCTTCCGTTAAAAACTGGAAAGAAGCTTTTTGAGAAACTGCCGTGTGTTCTGTTAAAGCATCTCACCGAGTTACAGCTTTCCCGTCAAGAAGGCTTTCGCTAAGACTGTTCTTGTGGGATTTTCAAAGTGATATTTGGAAGCCCATAGAGGACTATGGTGAAAAAGGAAATATCTTTCGTTAAAAACTGGAAAGAAGATATCTGAGAAACTGCTTTGTGTTCTGTTAATTCATCTCACAGCGTTACAGTTTTCCCCTCCCGAAGTCTTTCACTTCCACTGTTCTTGTGGAAATTGCATAGTGATATTTGGAATCCCATAGAGGGCTATGGTGAAAATGGAAATACCTTCAGTTAAAAAATGAAAAGAAGTTTTCCGAGAAACTGCTTTGTGTTCTGTTAATTCATCTCAAAGAGTTACAGCTTTCCCCTCAGGAAGCCTTCCGCTAAGACTGTTTTTGAGGAATTTCCAAAGTGATATGTGGAAGCCCATAGAGGGCTATGGTGAAAATGGAAATATCCTAAGATACTTACCGAAGAGAAGCTGTCTGAAAAACTGCTTTGTGTTCTGTTAGTTCATCTCACAGAGCTACAGCTTTTCCCTCAAGAAGCCGTTCATTAAGACTGTTTTGTGAAATTTGGAAAGTGATATTTGGAAACCCATAGAGGACTATGGTGAAAAAGGAAATATCTTCCGTTAAAAACTGGAAAGAAGCATTCTGAGAAAATGCCGTGTCTTCTGTTAATACGTCTCACTGAGTTACAGCTTTCCTCTCAAGAAGCCTTTCGCTAAGACTGTTCTTGTGGGATTTCCAATGTGATATTTGGAAGCCCATAGAGAACTATGGTGAGAAAGGAAATATCCTCCGTTAAAAACTGGAAAGAAGATTTGTGAGAAAATGCTTTGTGTTCTGGTAATTCATCTCACAGAGTTAGAGATTTCCCCTCAAGAACCCTTTCGCTAAGACTGTTCTTGTGGAATTTGCAAAGTGATATGTGGAAGCCCAAAAGGGCTATGGTGAAAAAGGAAATATCCTCAGTTAAAAACTGGAAAGAAGCTTTCTGAGAAACTGCTTTGTGTTCAGTTAGTTCCTCTCACAGAGTTACAGCTTTCCCCTCAAGAAGACTTTCACTAAGACTGTTCATGTGGAATTTTCAAAGTGATAATTGGAATCCCATAGAGGGCTATGGTGAAAAAGGAAATATCCTAAGGTAAAAACTGAAAAGTAGGTTTCTGAGAAAATATTTTGTGTTCTGTTAATTCATCTTACAGAGTTACAGCTTTACCCTCAAGAAGCCTTTCGCTAAGACTTTTCTTCTGGAATTTGCAAAGTGATATTTGGAAACCCTATAGCCCTATGGTGAAAATGGAAATATCCTAAGATAAAAAACGAAAAGAAGGTTTCTGAGAAACTGCTTTGAATTCTTTTAATTCATCTTACAGATTTACAGCTTTTATCTCCAGAATCCTTTCGCTAAGACTGTTCTTGTGGAATTTGCAAAATGTTTTTGGAAGCCCATAGAGGGCTATGTTGAAAAAGGAAATATCCTAAGATAAAAACTGAAAAGAAGCTTTCTGAGAAACTGCTTTGTGTTCTGTTAATTCATCTCAGAGAGTTACAGCTTTCCCCTCAAGAAGTCTTTCACAAAGACTGTTCTTGTGTAATTTGCAAAGTGATATTTGGAAGACCATAGAGGGCTATGTTGAAAAAGGAAATATAGTAAGATAAAATCCGAAAAGAAGCTTTCTGAGAAACTGCTTTGTGTTCTGTTAATTCAACTCACAGTTACTCTTTTACCTCAGGAAGCCTTTCGCTAAGGCTGTTCTTGTGGAATTTACAAAGTGATATTTTGAAGCCCATAGAGGGCTATGGTGAAAAAGGAAATACCTTCAGTTAAAAACTGAAAAGAAGCTTTCTGAGAAACTGCTTTGTGTTCTGTTAATTCAACTCACAGTTACTCTTTTACCTCAGGAAGCCTTTCGCTAAGGCTGTTCTTGTGGAATTTACAAAGTGATATTTTGAAGCCCATAGAGGGCTATGGTGAAAAAGGAAATACCTTCAGTTAAAAACTGAAAAGAAGCTTTCTGAGAAACTGCTTTGTGTTCTGTTAATTCATCTCAAAGAGTTACTGCTTTTGCCTCAAGAATCCTTCCGCTAAGACTGTTTTTGTGGAATTTCCAAAGTGATATTTCGATGCCCATAGTAGGCTATGGTGAAAATGGAAATATCCTAAGATAAAAACCGAAAAGAAGCTGTATGGAAAGCTGTTTTGTGTTTTGTTAGTTCACTCACAGAGTTACAGCTTTCCCCTCAAGAAGCCGTTAACTAAGACTGTTTTGTGAAATTTGCAAAGTGATATATGGAAGCCCATAGAGGGCTAAGGTGAAAAAGGAAATATCTTCCGTTAAAAACTGGAAAGAACCATTCTGAGAAAATGCGGTGTGTTCTGTTAGTACGTATCACCGAGGTACAGCTTTTCTCTCAAGAAGCCTTTCGCTAAGACTGTTCTTGTGGGATTTCCAAAGTGATATTTGGAAGCCCATAGAGGGCTATAGTGAAAAAGGAAATATCTTCAGTTAAATACTGGAAAGAAGCTTTCTGAGAGACTGCTTTGTGTTCTGTTAATTCATCTCACAGAGTTACAGCTTCTCCCCTCAAGAAGCCTTTCGCTAAGACTGTTCTTGTGGAATTTGCAAAGTCATATTTGGAAGCCCATAGAGGACTATGGTGAAAAAGGAACTAACTTCCGTTAAAAACTGGAAAGAAGATTTGTGAGAAACTGCTTTGTGTTCTGTTAATTCAACTCACAGAGTTACAGATTTCCCCTTCAGAAGCCTTTCGCTAAGACTGTTCTTCTGGAATTTGCAAAGTGATATTTGGAAGCCCATGGAGGGCTATGGTGAAAAGGGAAATAACTTCCGTTAAAAACTGGAAAGAAGCTTTCTGAGAAACTGCCGTGTGTTCTGTTAATACATCTCACCGAGTTACAGCTTTCCCCTCAAGAAGCCTTTCTATAAGACTGTTCTTGTGGAATTTGCAAAGTGATACTTGGAAGCCCATAGAGGGCTATTTTGAAAATGGAAATATCCTAAGATAAAAACCGAAAAGAAGCTGTCTGAGAAACTGCTTTGTGTTGTGTTAGTTCATCTCACAGTGTTACAGCTTTCCCCTCAAGAAGCCCTTCACTAAGACTGTTGTTGTGTAATTTGCAAACTGATATTTGTAATCCCATAGAGGACTTTGGTGAAAAAGGAAATATCTTTCGTTAAAAACTGGAAAGAAGATTTCTGAGATACTGCTTTGTGTTCTGTCAATTCATCTCAGACAGTTACAGATTTCCCCTCAAGAGGCCGTTCCCTAAGACTGTTCTTGTGGAATTTTCAAAGTGATATTTTGAAGCCCATAGTGGACTATGGTGAAAAAGGAAATATCTTCCGCTAAAAACTGGAAAGAACCTTTCTGAGAAACTGCTTTGTGTTCCGTTAATTAATCTCACAGAGTTACAGCTTTCCTATCATGAAGCCGATCACTAAGGCTGTTCTTTTGGAATATGCAAAGTGATATTTGGAAGCCCATAGAGGGCTACGGTGAAAAAGGAAGTATCCTAAGACAAAAACTGAAAAGAAGCTTTCTGAGAAACTGCTTTGTGTTCTGTTAATTCGTCACCAGAGTTACAGCTTTCCCCTCAAAAAGCCTTTCGCTAAGACTGTTCTTGTGGAATTTGCAAAGTGATATGTGGAAGCCCAAAAGGGCTATGGTGAAAAAGGAAATATCCTCAGTTAAAAACTGGAAAGAAGCTTTCTGAGAAACTGCTTTGTGTTCAGTTAGTTCCTCTCACAGAGTTACAGCTTTCCCCTCAAGAAGACTTTCACTAAGACTGTTCATATGGAATTTTCAAAGTGATAATTGGAATCCCATAGAGGGCTATGGTGAAAAAGGAAATATCCTAAGGTAAAAACTGAAAAGTAGGTTTCTGAGAAAATATTTTGTGTTCTGTTAATTCATCTTACAGAGTTACAGCTTTACCCTCAAGAAGCCTTTCGCTAAGACTTTTCTTCTGGAATTTGCAAAGTGATATTTGGAAACCCTATAGCCCTATGGTGAAAATGGAAATATCCTAAGATAAAAAACGAAAAGAAGGTTTCTGAGAAACTGCTTTGAATTCTTTTAATTCATGTTACAGATTTACAGCTTTTATCTCCAGAATCCTTTCGCTAAGACTGTTCTTGTGGAATTTGCAAAATGTTTTTGGAAGCCCATAGAGGGCTATGTTGAAAAAGGAAATATCCTAAGATAAAAACTGAAAAGAAGCTTTCTGAGAAACTGCTTTGTGTTCTGTTAATTCATCTCAGAGAGTTACAGCTTTCCCCTCAAGAAGTCTTTCACAAAGACTGTTCTTGTGTAATTTGCAAAGTGATATTTGGAAGACCATAGAGGGCTATGTTGAAAAAGGAAATACCTTCAGTTAAAAACTGAAAAGAAGCTTTCTGAGAAACTGCTTTGTGTTCTGTTAATTCATCTCAAAGAGTTACTGCTTTTGCCTCAAGAATCCTTCCGCTAAGACTGTTTTTGTGGAATTTCCAAAGTGATATTTCGATGCCCATAGTAGGCTATGGTGAAAATGGAAATATCCTAAGATAAAAACCGAAAAGAAGCTGTATGGAAAGCTGTTTTGTGTTTTGTTAGTTCACTCACAGAGTTACAGCTTTCCCCTCAAGAAGCCGTTAACTAAGACTGTTTTGTGAAATTTGCCAAGTGATATTTGGAAGCCCATAGAGGGCTAAGGTGAAAAAGGAAATATCTTCCGTTAAAAACTGGAAAGAACCATTCTGAGAAAATGCGGTGTGTTCTGTTAGTACATATCACCGAGGTACAGCTTTTCTCTCAAGAAGCCTTTCGCTAAGACTGTTCTTGTGGGATTTCCAAAGTGATATTTGGAAGCCCATAGAGGGCTATAGTGAAAAAGGAAATATCTTCAGTTAAATACTGGAAAGAAGCTTTCTGAGAGACTGCTTTGTGTTCTGTTAATTCATCTCACAGAGTTACAGCTTCCCCCCTCAAGAAGCCTTTCGCTAAGACTGTTCTTGTGGAATTTGCAAAGTCATATTTGGAAGCCCATAGAGGACTATGGTGAAAAAGGAACTAACTTCCGTTAAAAACTGGAAAGAAGATTTGTGAGAAACTGCTTTGTGTTCTGTTAATTCAACTCAGAGAGTTACAGATTTCCCCTTCAGAAGCCTTTCGCTAAGACTGTTCTTCTGGAATTTGCAAAGTGATATTTGGAAGCCCATGGAGGGCTATGGTGAAAAGGGAAATAACTTCCGTTAAAAACTGGAAAGAAGCTTTCTGAGAAACTGCCGTGTGTTCTGTTAATACATCTCACCGAGTTACAGCTTTCCCCTCAAGAAGCCTTTCTATAAGACTGTTCTTGTGGAATTTGCAAAGTGATACTTGGAAGCCCATAGAGGGCTATTTTGAAAATGGAAATATCCTAAGATAAAAACCGAAAAGAAGCTGTCTGAGATACTGCTTTGTGTTGTGTTAGTTCATCTCACAGTGTTACAGCTTTCCCCTCAAGAAGCCCTTCACTAAGACTGTTGTTGTGTAATTTGCAAACTGATATTTGTAATCCCATAGAGGACTTTGGTGAAAAAGGAAATATCTTTCGTTAAAAACTGGAAAGAAGATTTCTGAGATACTGCTTTGTGTTCTGTTAATTCATCTCAGACAGTTACAGATTTCCCCTCAAGAGGCCGTTCCCTAAGACTGTTCTTGTGGAATTTGCAAAGTGATATTTTGAAGCCCATAGTGGACTATGGTGAAAAAGGAAATATCTTCCGCTAAAAACTGGAAAGAACCTTTCTGAGAAACTGCTTTGTGTTCCGTTAATTAATCTCACAGAGTTACAGCTTTCCTATCATGAAGCCGATCACTAAGGCTGTTCTTTTGGAATATGCAAAGTGATATTTGGAAGCCCATAGAGGGCTACGGTGAAAAAGGAAGTATCCTAAGACAAAAACTGAAAAGAAGCTTTCTGAGAAACTGCTTTGTGTTCTGTTAATTCGTCACCAGAGTTACAGCTTTCCCCTCAAAAAGCCTTTCGCTAAGACTGTTCTTGTGGAATTTGCAAAGTGAAATTTGGAAGCCCATTGAGGGCTATGATGAACAAGGACATTTCTTCCATTAAAAACCGAAAAGAAGATTTCTGAGAAACTGCTTCGTGTTTTGTTAGTTCATCTCACAGAATTACAGCTTTGCTCCCAGAAGCCTTTCGCTAAGACTGTTCTTGTGGAATTTGCAAAGTGATCTTAGAAGCCCGTAGAGGGCTATGGTGAAAAAGGAAATAACTTACGTTAAAAATCGGAAAGAAGCTTTCTGAGAAACTGATGTGTGTTCTGTTAAAATATCTCACCGTGTTACAGCTTTCACCTCAAGAAGCCTTTCGCTAAGACTGTTCTTGTGGAATTTGCAAAGTGATATTTGGAAGCCCTTAGAGGGCTATGGTGAAAAAGGGAATATCTTCCGTTAAAAACTGGAAAGAAGCATTCTGTGATACTGCCGTGTGTTCTGTTAATACATCTAACCGAGTTACAGCTTTCCCCTCTAGAAGCCTTTCGCTAAGACTGTTCTTGTGGCATTTGCAATGTGATATTTGGAAGCCCTTAGAGGGCTATGGTGAAAAAGGAAATATCTTCAGTTAAAAACTGGAAAGAAGCTTTCTGAGAAACTGCTTTGTGTTCTGTTAATTCATCTCACAGAGTTACAGGTTTCCCCTCCAGAAGCCTTTCCCGAAGACTGTTCTTGTGGAATTTGCAAAGTGATATTTGGAAGCCCATAGAGGGCTATGGTGAAAAAGGACATATCTTCCATTAAAAACTGGAAAGAAATTTTCTGAGAAACTGCTTTGTTTTCTGTTAATTCATCTCACAGAGTTACAGCTTTCTTCTCAAGAAGCATTTCGGTAAGACTGTTCTTGTGGAATTTGCAAAGTGATATTTGCAAGCCCATAGAGGGCTATGGTGAAAAAGGACATATCTTCCGTTAAAAACTGGAAAGAAGATTTCTGAGAAACTGCTTTGTGTTCTGTTAATTCATCTCAGAGAGTTACAGATTTCCCCTCAAGAGGCTGTTCACTAAGACTGTTCTTCTGAAATTTGGAAAGTGATATTTAGAATCCCATAGAGGGCTATGGTGAAAAAGGAATTATTTTCCGTTAAAAACTGGAAAGAAGCTTTCTGAGAAACTGCTTTGTGTTCTGTTAATTCATCTCACAGAGTTACATTTCCCTCTAAAAGCCTTTCGCTAAGGCTGTTGTCGAATTTGCAAAGTGATATTTGGAAGCACATAGAGGGCTATGGTGAAAAAGGAAATATCTTCAGTTAAAAACTGGAAAGAAGCTTTCTGAGAAACTGCCATGTGTTCTGATAATAGAACTCACCCAGTTACAGCTTTCCCTTCAAGAAGCCTTTCGCTAAGACTGTTGTTGTGGGATTTGCAAAATGATATTTGGAAGCCCATAGAGCGCTATGGTGAAAAAGGAAATATCTTCTGTTAAAAAGCGGAAAGAAGCTTTCTGAGAAACTCCTTTTTGTTCTGTTAATTCACCTCAAAGAGTTACAGCTTTCCACTCAATAATTCTTTCGCTAAGACTGTTCTTGTGGAATTTGCAAAGTGAGATTTGGAAGCCCATAGAGGTCTATGGTGAAAAAGGAAATATCGTAAGATAAAAACTGAAAAGAAGCTTTCTGAGAAATTGCTTTGTGTTCTGTTAATTCATCTCACATAGTTACAACATTTCCCTCTAAAAGCCTTTCGCTAAGACTGTTCTTGTGGAATTTGCAAAGTGATATTTGGAAGCCCATACAGGGTTATGTTGAAAAAGGAAATATCTTCGGTTAAAAACTGAAAAGAAGCTTTTTGAGAAACTGCTTTGTGTTCTGTTAATTCATATCACAGAGTTACAACTTTCCCCTCAGGAAGCCTTTCGCTAAGACTGTTCTTGTGAAACTTGCAAAGTGATATTTGGAAGCCCATAGAGGGCTATGTCTTAAAAGGAAATATCCTCCGTTAGAAACTGGAAAGAAGCTATCTGAGAAACTGCTTTGTGTTCTGTTAATTCATCTCACAGAGTTACAGTTTTCCCCTCAAGAAGCCGTTCACTAAGACTTTCCTTGTGGAATTTTCAAAGTGATATTTGAAGGCACATAGAGGGCTATGATGAAAAAGAAAACATCCAAAGATAAAAACTGAAATGAAGCTTTCTGTGAAACTGCTTTGTGTTCTGTTAATTCATCTCACAGAGTTACAGCTTTCTTCTCAAGAAGCCTTTCGGTAAAACTGTTCTTGTGGAATTTGCAAAGTGATATTTGGAAGCCCATAGAGGGCTATGGTGAAAAAGGACATATCTTCCGGTAAAAACTGGAAAGAAGCTTTTTGAGAAACTGCCGTGTGTTCTGTTAAAGCATCTCACCGAGTTACAGCTTTCCCGTCAAGAAGGCTTTCGCTAAGGCTGTTCTTGTGGGATTTTCAAAGTGATATTTGGAAGCCCTTAGAGGACTATGGTGAAAAAGGAAATATCTTTCGTTAAAAACTGGAAAGAAGATATCTGAGAAACTGCTTTGTGTTCTGTTAATTCATCTCACAGCGTTACAGTTTTCCCCTCCCGAAGTCTTTCACTTCCACTGTTCTTGTGGAAATTGCATAGTGATATTTGGAATCCCATAGAGGGCTATGGTGAAAATGGAAATACCTTCAGTTAAAAAATGAAAAGAAGTTTTCTGAGAAACTGCTTTGTGTTCTGCTAATTCATCTCAAAGAGTTACAGCTTTCCCCTCAGGAAGCCTTCCGCTAAGACTGTTTTTGAGGAATTTCCAAAGTGATATGTGGAAGCCCATAGAGGGCTATGGTGAAAATGGAAATATCCTAAGATACTTACCGAAGAGAAGCTGTCTGAAAAACTGCTTTGTGTTCTGTTAGTTCATCTCACAGAGCTACAGCTTTTCCCTCAAGAAGCCGTTCATTAAGACTGTTTTGTGAAATTTGGAAAGTGATATTTGGAAACCCATAGAGGACTATGGTGAAAAAGGAAATATCTTCCGTTAAAAACTGGAAAGAAGCATTCTGAGAAAATGCCGTGTCTTCTGTTAATACGTCTCACTGAGTTACAGCTTTCCTCTCAAGAAGCCTTTCGCTAAGACTGTTCTTGTGGGATTTCCAATGTGATATTTGGAAGCCCATAGAGAACTATGGTGAGAAAGGAAATATCCTCCGTTAAAAACTGGAAAGAAGATTTGTGAGAAAATGCTTTGTGTTCTGGTAATTCATCTCACAGAGTTAGAGATTTCCCCTCAAGAACCCTTTCGCTAAGTCTGTTCTTGTGGAATTTGCAAAGTGATATGTGGAAGCCCAAAAGGGCTATGGTGAAAAAGGAAATATCCTCAGTTAAAAACTGGAAAGAAGCTTTCTGAGAAACTGCTTTGTGTTCAGTTAGTTCCTCTCACAGAGTTACAGCTTTCCCCTCAAGAAGACTTTCACTAAGACTGTTCATGTGGAATTTTCAAAGTGATAATTGGAATCCCATAGAGGGCTATGGTGAAAAAGGAAATATCCTAAGGTAAAAACTGAAAAGTAGGTTTCTGAGAAAATATTTTGTGTTCTGTTAATTCATCTTACAGAGTTACAGCTTTACCCTCAAGAAGCCTTTCGCTAAGACTTTTCTTCTGGAATTTGCAAAGTGATATTTGGAAACCCTATAGCCCTATGGTGAAAATGGAAATATCCTAAGATAAAAAACGAAAAGAAGGTTTCTGAGAAACTGCTTTGAATTCTTTTAATTCATGTTACAGATTTACAGCTTTTATCTCCAGAATCCTTTCGCTAAGACTGTTCTTGTGGAATTTGCAAAATGTTTTTGGAAGCCCATAGAGGGCTATGTTGAAAAAGGAAATATCCTAAGATAAAAACTGAAAAGAAGCTTTCTGAGAAACTGCTTTGTGTTCTGTTAATTCATCTCAGAGAGTTACAGCTTTCCCCTCAAGAAGTCTTTCTCAAAGACTGTTCTTGTGTAATTTGCAAAGTGATATTTGGAAGACTATAGAGGGCTATGTTGAAAAAGGAAATATAGTAAGATAAAATCCGAAAAGAAGCTTTCTGAGAAACTGCTTTGTGTTCTGTTAATTCAACTCACAGTTACTCTTTTACCTCAGGAAGCCTTTCGCTAAGGCTGTTCTTGTGGAATTTACAAAGTGATATTTTGAAGCCCATAGAGGGCTATGGTGAAAAAGGAAATACCTTCAGTTAAAAACTGAAAAGAAGCTTTCTGAGAAACTGCTTTGTGTTCTGTTAATTCAACTCACAGTTACTCTTTTACCTCAGGAAGCCTTTCGCTAAGGCTGTTCTTGTGGAATTTACAAAGTGATATTTTGAAGCCCATAGAGGGCTATGGTGAAAAAGGAAATACCTTCAGTTAAAAACTGAAAAGAAGCTTTCTGAGAAACTGCTTTGTGTTCTGTTAATTCATCTCAAAGAGTTACTGCTTTTGCCTCAAGAATCCTTCCGCTAAGACTGTTTTTGTGGAATTTCCAAAGTGATATTTCGATGCCCATAGTAGGCTATGGTGAAAATGGAAATATCCTAAGATAAAAACCGAAAAGAAGCTGTATGGAAAGCTGTTTTGTGTTTTGTTAGTTCACTCACAGAGTTACAGCTTTCCCCTCAAGAAACCGTTAACTAAGACTGTTTAGTGAAATTTGCAAAGTGATATATGGAAGCCCATAGAGGGCTAAGGTGAAAAAGGAAATATCTTCCGTTAAAAACTGGAAAGAACCATTCTGAGAAAATGCGGTGTGTTCTGTTAGTACGTATCACCGAGGTACAGCTTTTCTCTCAAGAAGCCTTTCGTTAAGACTGTTCTTGTGGGATTTCCAAAGTGATATTTGGAAGCCCATAGAGGGCTATAGTGAAAAAGGAAATATCTTCAGTTAAATACTGGAAAGAAGCTTTCTGAGAGACTGCTTTGTGTTCTGTTAATTCATCTCACAGAGTTACAGCTTCTCCCCTCAAGAAGCCTTTCGCTAAGACTGTTCTTGGGGAATTTGCAAAGTCATATTTGGAAGCCCATAGAGGACTATGGTGAAAAAGGAACTAACTTCCGTTAAAAACTGGAAAGAAGATTTGTGAGAAACTGCTTTGTGTTCTGTTAATTCAACTCACAGAGTTACAGATTTCCCCTTCAGAAGCCTTTCGCTAAGACTGTTCTTCTGGAATTTGCAAAGTGATATTTGGAAGCCCATGGAGGGCTATGGTGAAAAGGGAAATAACTTCCGTTAAAAACTGGAAAGAAGCTTTCTGAGAAACTGCCGTGTGTTCTGTTAATACATCTCACCGAGTTACAGCTTTCCCCTCAAGAAGCCTTTCTATAAGACTGTTCTTGTGGAATTTGCAAAGTGATACTTGGAAGCCCATAGAGGGCTATTTTGAAAATGGAAATATCCTAAGATAAAAACCGAAAAGAAGCTGTCTGAGAAACTGCTTTGTGTTGTGTTAGTTCATCTCACAGTGTTACAGCTTTCCCCTCAAGAAGCCCTTCACTAAGACTGTTGTTGTGTAATTTGCAAACTGATATTTGTAATCCCATAGAGGACTTTGGTGAAAAAGGAAATATCTTTCGTTAAAAACTGGAAAGAAGATTTCTGAGATACTGCTTTGTGTTCTGTCAATTCATCTCAGACAGTTACAGATTTCCCCTCAAGAGGCCGTTCCCTAAGACTGTTCTTGTGGAATTTTCAAAGTGATATTTTGAAGCCCATAGTGGACTATGGTGAAAAAGGAAATATCTTCCGCTAAAAACTGGAAAGAACCTTTCTGAGAAACTGCTTTGTGTTCCGTTAATTAATCTCACAGAGTTACAGCTTTCCTATCATGAAGCCGATCACTAAGGCTGTTCTTTTGGAATATGCAAAGTGATATTTGGAAGCCCATAGAGGGCTACGGTGAAAAAGGAAGTATCCTAAGACAAAAACTGAAAAGAAGCTTTCTGAGAAACTGCTTTGTGTTCTGTTAATTCGTCACCAGAGTTACAGCTTTCCCCTCAAAAAGCCTTTCGCTAAGACTGTTCTTGTGGAATTTGCAAAGTGATATGTGGAAGCCCAAAAGGGCTATGGTGAAAAAGGAAATATCCTCAGTTAAAAACTGGAAAGAAGCTTTCTGAGAAACTGCTTTGTGTTCAGTTAGTTCCTCTCACAGAGTTACAGCTTTCCCCTCAAGAAGACTTTCACTAAGACTGTTCATATGGAATTTTCAAAGTGATAATTGGAATCCCATAGAGGGCTATGGTGAAAAAGGAAATATCCTAAGGTAAAAACTGAAAAGTAGGTTTCTGAGAAAATATTTTGTGTTCTGTTAATTCATCTTACAGAGTTACAGCTTTACCCTCAAGAAGCCTTTCGCTAAGACTTTTCTTCTGGAATTTGCAAAGTGATATTTGGAAACCCTATAGCCCTATGTTTAAAATGGAAATATCCTAAGATAAAAAACGAAAAGAAGGTTTCTGAGAAACTGCTTTGAATTCTTTTAATTCATCTTACAGATTTACAGCTTTTATCTCCAGAATCCTTTCGCTAAGACTGTTCTTGTGGAATTTGCAAAATGTTTTTGGAAGCCCATAGAGGGCTATGTTGAAAAAGGAAATATCCTAAGATAAAAACTGAAAAGAAGCTTTCTGAGAAACTGCTTTGTGTTCTGTTAATTCATCTCAGAGAGTTACAGCTTTCCCCTCAAGAAGTCTTTCACAAAGACTGTTCTTGTGTAATTTGCAAAGTGATATTTGGAAGACCATAGAGGGCTATGTTGAAAAAGGAAATACCTTCAGTTAAAAACTGAAAAGAAGCTTTCTGAGAAACTGCTTTGTGTTCTGTTAATTCATCTCAAAGAGTTACTGCTTTTGCCTCAAGAATCCTTCCGCTAAGACTGTTTTTGTGGAATTTCCAAAGTGATATTTCGATGCCCATAGTAGGCTATGGTGAAAATGGAAATATCCTAAGATAAAAACCGAAAAGAAGCTGTATGGAAAGCTGTTTTGTGTTTTGTTAGTTCACTCACAGAGTTACAGCTTTCCCCTTAAGAAGCCGTTAACTAAGACTGTTTTGTGAAATTTGCAAAGTGATATATGGAAGCCCATAGAGGGCTAAGGTGAAAAAGGAAATATCTTCCGTTAAAAACTGGAAAGAACCATTCTGAGAAAATGCGGTGTGTTCTGTTAGTACGTATCACCGAGGTACAGCTTTTCTCTCAAGAAGCCTTTCGCTAAGACTGTTCTTGTGGGATTTCCAAAGTGATATTTGGAAGCCCATAGAGGGCTATAGTGAAAAAGGAAATATCTTCAGTTAAATACTGGAAAGAAGCTTTCTGAGAGACTGCTTTGTGTTCTGTTAATTCATCTCACAGAGTTACAGCTTCCCCCCTCAAGAAGCCTTTCGCTAAGACTGTTCTTGTGGAATTTGCAAAGTCATATTTGGAAGCCCATAGAGGACTATGGTGAAAAAGGAACTAACTTCCGTTAAAAACTGGAAAGAAGATTTGTGAGAAACTGCTTTGTGTTCTGTTAATTCAACTCACAGAGTTACAGATTTCCCCTTCAGAAGCCTTTCGCTAAGACTGTTCTTCTGGAATTTGCAAAGTGATATTTGGAAGCCCATGGAGGGCTATGGTGAAAAGGGAAATAACTTCCGTTAAAAACAGGAAAGAAGCTTTCTGAGAAAGTGCCGTGTGTTCTGTTAATACATCTCACCGAGTTACAGCTTTCCCCTCAAGAAGCCTTTCTATAAGACTGTTCTTGTGGAATTTGCAAAGTGATACTTGGAAGCCCATAGAGGGCTATTTTGAAAATGGAAATATCCTAAGATAAAAACCGAAAAGAAGCTGTCTGAGAAACTGCTTTGTGTTGTGTTAGTTCATCTCACAGTGTTACAGCTTTCCCCTCAAGAAGCCCTTCACTAAGACTGTTGTTGTGTAATTTGCAAACTGATATTTGTAATCCAATAGAGGACTTTGGTGAAAAAGGAAATATCTTTCGTTAAAAACTGGAAAGAAGATTTCTGAGATACTGCTTTGTGTTCTGTTAATTCATCTCAGACAGTTACAGATTTCCCCTCAAGAGGCCGTTCCCTAAGACTGTTCTTGTGGAATTTGCAAAGTGATATTTAGAATCCCATAGTGGACTATGGTGAAAAAGGAAATATCTTCCGCTAAAAACTGGAAAGAACCTTTCTGAGAAACTGCTTTGTGTTCCGTTAATTAATCTCACAGAGTTACAGCTTTCCTATCATGAAGCCGATCACTAAGGCTGTTCTTTTGGAATATGCAAAGTGATATTTGGAAGCCCATAGAGGGCTACGGTGAAAAAGGAAGTATCCTAAGACAAAAACTGAAAAGAAGCTTTCTGAGAAACTGCTTTGTGTTCTGTTAATTCGTCACCAGAGTTACAGCTTTCCCCTCAAAAAGCCTTTCGCTAAGACTGTTCTTGTGGAATTTGCAAAGTGAAATTTGGAAGCCCATTGAGGGCTATGATGAACAAGGACATTTCTTCCATTAAAAACCAAAAAGAAGATTTCTGAGAAACTGCTTCGTGTTTTGTTAGTTCATCTCACAGAATTACAGCTTTGCTCCCAGAAGCCTTTCGCTAAGACTGTTCTTGTGGAATTTGCAAAGTGATCTTAGAAGCCCGTAGAGGGCTATGGTGAAAAAGGAAATAACTTACGTTAAAAATCGGAAAGAAGCTTTCTGAGAAACTGATGTGTGTTCTGTTAAAATATCTCACCGTGTTACAGCTTTCACCTCAAGAAGCCTTTCGCTAAGACTGTTCTTGTGGAATTTTCTAAGTGATATTTGGAAGCCAATAGAGGGCTATGGGGAAAAAGAAAATATCTTCGGTTGAAAACTGGAAAGAAGCTTTCGGAGAAACAGCTCTGTGTTCTGTTAATTCATTTCAGAGAGTTACAGCTTTCCGCTTCAGAAGTCTTTCGCTAAGACTGCTCTTTTGGAATTTGCAAAGTGATATTTGGAAGCCCTTAGAGGGCTATGGTGAAAAAGGGAATATCTTCCGTTAAAAACTGGAAAGAAGCATTCTGTGATACTGCCGTGTGTTCTGTTAATACATCTAACCGAGTTACAGCTTTCCCCTCTAGAAGCCTTTCGCTAAGACTGTTCTTGTGGGATTTGCAATGTGATATTTGGAAGCCCTTAGAGGGCTATGGTGAAAAAGGAAATATCTTCAGTTAAAAACTGGAAAGAAGCTTTCTGAGAAACTGCTTTGTGTTCTGTTAATACATCTCACAGAGTTACAGGTTTCCCCTCCAGAAGCCTTTCCGAAGACTGTTCTTGTGGAATTTGCAAAGTGATATTTGGACGCCCATAGAGGGCTATGGTGAAAAAGGACATATCTTCCATTAAAAACTGGAAAGAAATTTTCTGAGAAACTGCTTTGTTTTCTGTTAATTCATCTCACAGAGTTACAGCTTTCTTCTCAAGAAGCATTTCGGTAAGACTGTTCTTGTGGAATTTGCAAAGTGATATTTGCAAGCCCATAGAGGGCTATGGTGAAAAAGGACATATCTTCCTTTAAAAACTGGAAAGAAGATTTCTGAGAAACTGCTTTGTGTTCTGTTAATTCATCTCAGAGAGTTACAGATTTCCCCTCAAGAGGCCGTTCACTAAGACTGTTCTTCTGAAATTTGGAAAGTGATATTTAGAATCCCATAGAGGGCTATGGTGAAAAAAGAATTATTTTCCGTTAAAAACTGGAAAGAAGCTTTCTGAGAAACTGCTTTGTGTTCTGTTAATTCATCTCACAGAGTTACATTTCCCTCTAAAAGCCTTTCGCTAAGGCTGTTATCGAATTTGCAAAGTGATATTTGGAAGCACATAGAGGGCTATGGTGAAAAAGGAAATATCTTCAGTTAAAAACTGGAAAGAAGCTTTCTGAGAAACTGCCATGTGTTCTGATAATAGAACTCACCCAGTTACAGCTTTCCCTTCAAGAAGCCTTTCGCTAAGACTGTTGTTGTGGGATTTGCAAAATGATATTTGGAAGCCCATAGAGCGCTATGGTGAAAAAGGAAATATCTTCTGTTAAAAAGCGGAAAGAAGCTTTCTGAGAAACTCCTTTTTGTTCTGTTAATTCACCTCAAAGAGTTACAGCTTTCCACTCAATAATTCTTTCGCTAAGACTGTTCTTGTGGAATTTGCAAAGTGAGATTTGGAAGCCCATAGAGGTCTATGGTGAAAAAGGAAATATCGTAAGATAAAAACTGAAAAGAAGCTTTCTGAGAAATTGCTTTGTGTTCTGTTAATTCATCTCACATAGTTACAACATTTCCCTCTAAAAGCCTTTCGCTAAGACTGCTCTTGTGGAATTTGCAAAGTGATATTTGGAAGCCCATACAGGGTTATGTTGAAAAAGGAAATATCTTCGGTTAAAAACTGAAAAGAAGCTTTTTGAGAAACTGCTTTGTGTTCTGTTAATTCATCTCACAGAGTTACAACTTTCCCCTCAGGAAGCCTTTCGCTAAGACTGTTCTTGTGAAACTTGCAAAGTGATATTTGGAAGCCCATAGAGGGCTATGGCTTAAAAGGAAATATCCTCCGTTAGAAACTGGAAAGAAGCTATCTGAGAAACTGCTTTGTGTTCTGTTAATTCATCTCACAGAGTTACAGTTTTCCCCTCAAGAAGCCGTTCACTAAGACTTTCCTTGTGGAATTTTCAAAGTGATATTTGAAGGCACATAGAGGGCTATGATGAAAAAGAAAACATCCAAAGATAAAAACTGAAATGAAGCTTTCTGTGAAACTGCTTTGTGTTCTGTTAATTCATCTCACAGAGTTACAGCTTTCTTCTCAAGAAGCCTTTCGGTAAAACTGTTCTTGTGGAATTTGCAAAGTGATATTTGGAAGCCCATAGAGGGCTATGGTGAAAAAGGACATATCTTCCGTTAAAAACTGGAAAGAAGCTTTTTGAGAAACTGCCGTGTGTTCTGTTAAAGCATCTCACCGAGTTACAGCTTTCCCGTCAAGAAGGCTTTCGCTAAGACTGTTCTTGTGGGATTTTCAAAGTGATATTTGGAAGCCCTTAGAGGACTATGGTGAAAAAGGAAATATCTTTCGTTAAAAACTGGAAAGAAGATATCTGAGAAACTGCTTTGTGTTCTGTTAATTCATCTCACAGCGTTACAGTTTTCCCCTCCCGAAGTCTTTCACTTCCACTGTTCTTGTGGAAATTGCATAGTGATATTTGGAATCCCATAGAGGGCTATGGTGAAAATGGAAATACCTTCAGTTAAAAAATGAAAAGAAGTTTTCCGAGAAACTGCTTTGTGTTCTGTTAATTCATCTCAAAGAGTTACAGCTTTCCCCTCAGGAAGCCTTCCGCTAAGACTGTTTTTGAGTAATTTCCAAAGTGATATGTGGAAGCCCATAGAGGGCTATGGTGAAAATGGAAATATCCTAAGATACTTACCGAAGAGAAGCTGTCTGAAAAACTGCTTTGTGTTCTGTTAGTTCATCTCACAGAGCTACAGCTTTTCCCTCAAGAAGCCGTTCATTAAGACTGTTTTGTGAAATTTGGAAAGTGATATTTGGAAACCCATAGAGGACTATGGTGAAAAAGGAAATATCTTCCGTTAAAAACTGGAAAGAAGCATTCTGAGAAAATGCCGTGTCTTCTGTTAATACGTCTCACTGAGTTACAGCTTTCCTCTCAAGAAGCCTTTCGCTAAGACTGTTCTTGTGGGATTTCCAATGTGATATTTGGAAGCCCATAGAGAACTATGGTGAGAAAGGAAATATCCTCCGTTAAAAACTGGAAAGAAGATTTGTGAGAAAAGGCTTTGTGTTCTGGTAATTCATCTCACAGAGTTAGAGATTTCCCCTCAAGAACCCTTTCGCTAAGACTGTTCTTGTGGAATTTGCAAAGTGATATGTGGAAGCCCAAAAGGGCTATGGTGAAAAAGGAAATATCCTCAGTTAAAAACTGGAAAGAAGCTTTCTGAGAAACTGCTTTGTGTTCAGTTAGTTCCTCTCACAGAGTTACAGCTTTCCCCTCAAGAAGACTTTCACTAAGACTGTTCATGTGGAATTTTCAAAGTGATAATTGGAATCCCATAGAGGGCTATGGTGAAAAAGGAAATATCCTAAGGTAAAAACTGAAAAGTAGGTTTCTGAGAAAATATTTTGTGTTCTGTTAATTCATCTTACAGAGTTACAGCTTTACCCTCAAGAAGCCTTTCGCTAAGACTTTTCTTCTGGAATTTGCAAAGTGATATTTGGAAACCCTATAGCCCTATGGTGAAAATGGAAATATCCTAAGATAAAAAACGAAAAGAAGGTTTCTGAGAAACTGCTTTGAATTCTTTTAATTCATCTTACAGATTAACAGCTTTTATCTCCAGAATCCTTTCGCTAAGACTGTTCTTGTGGAATTTGCAAAATGTTTTTGGAAGCCCATAGAGGGCTATGTTGAAAAAGGAAATATCCTAAGATAAAAACTGAAAAGAAGCTTTCTGAGAAACTGCTTTGTGTTCTGTTAATTCATCTCAGAGAGTTACAGCTTTCCCCTCAAGAAGTCTTTCACAAAGACTGTTCTTGTGTAATTTGCAAAGTGATATTTGGAAGACCATAGAGGGCTATGTTGAAAAAGGAAATATAGTAAGATAAAATCCGAAAAGAAGCTTTCTGAGAAACTGCTTTGTGTTCTGTTAATTCAACTCACAGTTACTCTTTTACCTCAGGAAGCCTTTCGCTAAGGCTGTTCTTGTGGAATTTACAAAGTGATATTTTGAAGCCCATAGAGGGCTATGGTGAAAAAGGAAATACCTTCAGTTAAAAACTGAAAAGAAGCTTTCTGAGAAACTGCTTTGTGTTCTGTTAATTCATCTCAAAGAGTTACTGCTTTTGCCTCAAGAATCCTTCCGCTAAGACTGTTTTTGTGGAATTTCCAAAGTGATATTTCGATGCCCATAGTAGGCTATTGTGAAAATGGAAATATCCTAAGATAAAAACCGAAAAGAAGCTGTATGGAAAGCTGTTTTGTGTTTTGTTAGTTCACTCACAGAGTTACAGCTTTCCCCTCAAGAAGCCGTTAACTAAGACTGTTTTGTGAAATTTGCAAAGTGATATATGGAAGCCCATAGAGGGCTAAGGTGAAAAAGGAAATATCTTCCGTTAAAAACTGGAAAGAACCATTCTGAGAAAATGCGGTGTGTTCCGTTAGTACATATCACCGAGGTACAGCTTTTCTCTCAAGAAGCCTTTCGCTAAGACTGTTCTTGTGGGATTTCCAAAGTGATATTTGGAAGCCCATAGAGGGCTATAGTGAAAAAGGAAATATCTTCAGTTAAATACTGGAAAGAAGCTTTCTGAGAGACTGCTTTGTGTTCTGTTAATTCATCTCACAGAGTTACAGCTTCCCCCCTCAAGAAGCCTTTCGCTAAGACTGTTCTTGTGGAATTTGCAAAGTCATATTTGGAAGCCCATAGAGGACTATGGTGAAAAAGGAACTAACTTCCGTTAAAAACTGGAAAGAAGATTTGTGAGAAACTGCTTTGTGTTCTGTTAATTCAACTCACAGAGTTACAGATTTCCCCTTCAGAAGCCTTTCGCTAAGACTGTTCTTCTGGAATTTGCAAAGTGATATTTGGAAGCCCATGGAGGGCTATGGTGAAAAGGGAAATAACTTCTGTTAAAAACTGGAAAGAAGCTTTCTGAGAAACTGCCGTGTGTTCTGTTAATACATCTCACCGAGTTACAGCTTTCCCCTCAAGAAGCCTTTCTATAAGACTGTTCTTGTGGAATTTGCAAAGTGATACTTGGAAGCCCATAGAGGGCTATTTTGAAAATGGAAATATCCTAAGATAAAAACCGAAAAGAAGCTGTCTGAGAAACTGCTTTGTGTTGTGTTAGTTCATCTCACAGTGTTACAGCTTTCCCCTCAAGAAGCCCTTCACTAAGACTGTTGTTGTGTAATTTGCAAACTGATATTTGTAATCCCATAGAGGACTTTGGTGAAAAAGGAAATATCTTTCGTTAAAAACTGGAAAGAAGATTTCTGAGATACTGCTTTGTGTTCTGTTAATTCATCTCAGACAGTTACAGATTTCCCCTCAAGAAGCCGTTCACTAAGAATGTTCTTGTGGAATTTTCAAAGTGATATTTTGAAGCCCATAGTGGACTATGGTGAAAAAGGAAATATCTTCCGCTAAAAACTGGAAAGAACCTTTCTGAGAAACTGCTTTGTGTTCCGTTAATTAATCTCACAGAGTTACAGCTTTCCTATCATGAAGCCGATCACTAAGGCTGTTCTTTTGGAATATGCAAAGTGATATTTGGAAGCCCATAGAGGGCTACGGTGAAAAAGGAAGTATCCTAAGACAAAAACTGAAAAGAAGCTTTCTGAGAAACTGCTTTGTGTTCTGTTAATTCGTCACCAGAGTTACAGCTTTCCCCTCAAAAAGCCTTTCGCTAAGACTGTTCTTGTGGAATTTGCAAAGTGATATGTGGAAGCCCAAAATGGCTATGGTGAAAAAGGAAATATCCTCAGTTAAAAACTGGAAAGAAGCTTTCTGAGAAACTGCTTTGTGTTCAGTTAGTTCCTCTCACAGAGTTACAGCTTTCCCCTCAAGAAGACTTTCACTAAGACTGTTCATATGGAATTTTCAAAGTGATAATTGGAATCCCATAGAGGGCTATGGTGAAAAAGGAAATATCCTAAGGTAAAAACTGAAAAGTAGGTTTCTGAGAAAATATTTTGTGTTCTGTTAATTCATCTTACAGAGTTACAGCTTTACCCTCAAGAAGCCTTTCGCTAAGACTTTTCTTCTGGAATTTGCAAAGTGATATTTGGAAACCCTATAGCCCTATGGTGCAAATGGAAATATCCTAAGATAAAAAACGAAAAGAAGGTTTCTGAGAAACTGCTTTGAATTCTTTTAATTCATGTTACAGATTTACAGCTTTTATCTCCAGAATCCTTTCGCTAAGACTGTTCTTGTGGAATTTGCAAAATGTTTTTGGAAGCCCATAGAGGGCTATGTTGAAAAAGGAAATATCCTAAGATAAAAACTGAAAAGAAGCTTTCTGAGAAACTGCTTTGTGTTCTGTTAATTCATCTCAGAGAGTTACAGCTTTCCCCTCAAGAAGTCTTTCACAAAGACTGTTCTTGTGTAATTTGCAAAGTGATATTTGGAAGACCATAGAGGGCTATGTTGAAAAAGGAAATACCTTCAGTTAAAAACTGAAAAGAAGCTTTCTGAGAAACTGCTTTGTGTTCTGTTAATTCATCTCAAAGAGTTACTGCTTTTGCCTCAAGAATCCTTCCGCTAAGACTGTTTTTGTGGAATTTCCAAAGTGATATTTCGATGCCCATAGTAGGCTATGGTGAAAATGGAAATATCCTAAGATAAAAACCGAAAAGAAGCTGTATGGAAAGCTGTTTTGTGTTTTGTTAGTTCACTCACAGAGTTACAGCTTTCCCCTCAAGAAGCCGTAAACTAAGACTGTTTTGTGAAATTTGCAAAGTGATATTTGGAAGCCCATAGAGGGCTAAGGTGAAAAAGGAAATATCTTCCGTTAAAAACTGGAAAGAACCATTCTGAGAAAATGCGGTGTGTTCCGTTAGTACATATCACCGAGGTACAGCTTTTCTCTCAAGAAGCCTTTCGCTAAGACTGTTCTTGTGGGATTTCCAAAGTGATATTTGGAAGCCCATAGAGGGCTATAGTGAAAAAGGAAATATCTTCAGTTAAATACTGGAAAGAAGCTTTCTGAGAGACTGCTTTGTGTTCTGTTAATTCATCTCACAGAGTTACAGCTTTCAAGAAGCCTTTCGCTAAGACTGTTCTTGTGGAATTTGCAAAGTCATATTTGGAAGCCCATAGAGGACTATGGTGAAAAAGGAACTAACTTCCGTTAAAAACTGGAAAGAAGATTTGTGAGAAACTGCTTTGTGTTCTGTTAATTCAACTCAGAGAGTTACAGATTTCCCCTTCAGAAGCCTTTCGCTAAGACTGTTCTTCTGGAATTTGCAAAGTGATATTTGGAAGCCCATGGAGGGCTATGGTGAAAAGGGAAATAACTTCCGTTAAAAACTGGAAAGAAGCTTTCTGAGAAACTGCCGTGTGTTCTGTTAATACATCTCACCGAGTTACAGCTTTCCCCTCAAGAAGCCTTTCTATAAGACTGTTCTTGTGGAATTTGCAAAGTGATACTTGGAAGCCCATAGAGGGCTATTTTGAAAATGGAAATATCCTAAGATAAAAACCGAAAAGAAGCTGTCTGAGATACTGCTTTGTGTTGTGTTAGTTCATCTCACAGTGTTACAGCTTTCCCCTCAAGAAGCCCTTCACTAAGACTGTTGTTGTGTAATTTGCAAACTGATATTTGTAATCCCATAGAGGACTTTGGTGAAAAAGGAAATATCTTTCGTTAAAAACTGGAAAGAAGATTTCTGAGATACTGCTTTGTGTTCTGTTAATTCATCTCAGACAGTTACAGATTTCCCCTCAAGAGGCCGTTCCCTAAGACTGTTCTTGTGGAATTTTCAAAGTGATATTTTGAAGCCCATAGTGGACTATGGTGAAAAAGGAAATATCTTCCGCTAAAAACTGGAAAGAACCTTTCTGAGAAACTGCTTTGTGTTCCGTTAATTAATCTCACAGAGTTACAGCTTTCCTATCATGAAGCCGATCACTAAGGCTGTTCTTTTGGAATATGCAAAGTGATATTTGGAAGCCCATAGAGGGCTACGGTGAAAAAGGAAGTATCCTAAGACAAAAACTGAAAAGAAGCTTTCTGAGAAACTGCTTTGTGTTCTGTTAATTCGTCACCAGAGTTACAGCTTTCCCCTCAAAAAGCCTTTCGCTAAGACTGTTCTTGTGGAATTTGCAAAGTGATATGTGGAAGCCCAAAATGGCTATGGTGAAAAAGGAAATATCCTCAGTTAAAAACTGGAAAGAAGCTTTCTGAGAAACTGCTTTGTGTTCAGTTAGTTCCTCTCACAGAGTTACAGCTTTCCCCTCAAGAAGACTTTCACTAAGACTGTTCATATGGAATTTTCAATGTGATAATTGGAATCCCATAGAGGGCTATGGTGAAAAAGGAAATATCCTAAGGTAAAAACTGAAAAGTAGGTTTCTGAGAAAATATTTTGTGTTCTGTTAATTCATCTTACAGAGTTACAGCTTTACCCTCAAGAAGCCTTTCGCTAAGACTTTTCTTCTGGAATTTGCAAAGTGATATTTGGAAACCCTATAGCCCTATGTTTAAAATGGAAATATCCTAAGATAAAAAACGAAAAGAAGGTTTCTGAGAAACTGCTTTGAATTCTTTTAATTCATCTTACAGATTTACAGCTTTTATCTCCAGAATCCTTTCGCTAAGACTGTTCTTGTGGAATTTGCAAAATGTTTTTGGAAGCCCATAGAGGGCTATGTTGAAAAAGGAAATATCCTAAGATAAAAACTGAAAAGAAGCTTTCTGAGAAACTGCTTTGTGTTCTGTTAATTCATCTCAGAGAGTTACAGCTTTCCCCTCAAGAAGTCTTTCACAAAGACTGTTCTTGTGTAATTTGCAAAGTGATATTTGGAAGACCATAGAGGGCTATGTTGAAAAAGGAAATACCTTCAGTTAAAAACTGAAAAGAAGCTTTCTGAGAAACTGCTTTGTGTTCTGTTAATTCATCTCAAAGAGTTACTGCTTTTGCCTCAAGAATCCTTCCGCTAAGACTGTTTTTGTGGAATTTCCAAAGTGATATTTCGATGCCCATAGTAGGCTATGGTGAAAATGGAAATATCCTAAGATAAAAACCGAAAAGAAGCTGTATGGAAAGCTGTTTTGTGTTTTGTTAGTTCACTCACAGAGTTACAGCTTTCCCCTTAAGAAGCCGTTAACTAAGACTGTTTTGTGAAATTTGCAAAGTGATATATGGAAGCCCATAGAGGGCTAAGGTGAAAAAGGAAATATCTTCCGTTAAAAACTGGAAAGAACCATTCTGAGAAAATGCGGTGTGTTCTGTTAGTACGTATCACCGAGGTACAGCTTTTCTCTCAAGAAGCCTTTCGCTAAGACTGTTCTTGTGGGATTTCCAAAGTGATATTTGGAAGCCCATAGAGGGCTATAGTGAAAAAGGAAATATCTTCAGTTAAATACTGGAAAGAAGCTTTCTGAGAGACTGCTTTGTGTTCTGTTAATTCATCTCACAGAGTTACAGCTTCCCCCCTCAAGAAGCCTTTCGCTAAGACTGTTCTTGTGGAATTTGCAAAGTCATATTTGGAAGCCCATAGAGGACTATGGTGAAAAAGGAACTAACTTCCGTTAAAAACTGGAAAGAAGATTTGTGAGAAACTGCTTTGTGTTCTGTTAATTCAACTCACAGAGTTACAGATTTCCCCTTCAGAAGCCTTTCGCTAAGACTGTTCTTCTGGAATTTGCAAAGTGATATTTGGAAGCCCATGGAGGGCTATGGTGAAAAGGGAAATAACTTCCGTTAAAAACAGGAAAGAAGCTTTCTGAGAAAGTGCCGTGTGTTCTGTTAATACATCTCACCGAGTTACAGCTTTCCCCTCAAGAAGCCTTTCTATAAGACTGTTCTTGTGGAATTTGCAAAGTGATACTTGGAAGCCCATAGAGGGCTATTTTGAAAATGGAAATATCCTAAGATAAAAACCGAAAAGAAGCTGTCTGAGAAACTGCTTTGTGTTGTGTTAGTTCATCTCACAGTGTTACAGCTTTCCCCTCAAGAAGCCCTTCACTAAGACTGTTGTTGTGTAATTTGCAAACTGATATTTGTAATCCAATAGAGGACTTTGGTGAAAAAGGAAATATCTTTCGTTAAAAACTGGAAAGAAGATTTCTGAGATACTGCTTTGTGTTCTGTTAATTCATCTCAGACAGTTACAGATTTCCCCTCAAGAGGCCGTTCCCTAAGACTGTTCTTGTGGAATTTGCAAAGTGATATTTAGAATCCCATAGTGGACTATGGTGAAAAAGGAAATATCTTCCGCTAAAAACTGGAAAGAACCTTTCTGAGAAACTGCTTTGTGTTCCGTTAATTAATCTCACAGAGTTACAGCTTTCCTATCATGAAGCCGATCACTAAGGCTGTTCTTTTGGAATATGCAAAGTGATATTTGGAAGCCCATAGAGGGCTACGGTGAAAAAGGAAGTATCCTAAGACAAAAACTGAAAAGAAGCTTTCTGAGAAACTGCTTTGTGTTCTGTTAATTCGTCACCAGAGTTACAGCTTTCCCCTCAAAAAGCCTTTCGCTAAGACTGTTCTTGTGGAATTTGCAAAGTGAAATTTGGAAGCCCATTGAGGGCTATGATGAACAAGGACATTTCTTCCATTAAAAACCAAAAAGAAGATTTCTGAGAAACTGCTTCGTGTTTTGTTAGTTCATCTCACAGAATTACAGCTTTGCTCCCAGAAGCCTTTCGCTAAGACTGTTCTTGTGGAATTTGCAAAGTGATCTTAGAAGCCCGTAGAGGGCTATGGTGAAAAAGGAAATAACTTACGTTAAAAATCGGAAAGAAGCTTTCTGAGAAACTGATGTGTGTTCTGTTAAAATATCTCACCGTGTTACAGCTTTCACCTCAAGAAGCCTTTCGCTAAGACTGTTCTTGTGGAATTTTCTAAGTGATATTTGGAAGCCAATAGAGGGCTATGGGGAAAAAGAAAATATCTTCGGTTGAAAACTGGAAAGAAGCTTTCGGAGAAACAGCTCTGTGTTCTGTTAATTCATTTCAGAGAGTTACAGCTTTCCGCTTCAGAAGTCTTTCGCTAAGACTGCTCTTTTGGAATTTGCAAAGTGATATTTGGAAGCCCTTAGAGGGCTATGGTGAAAAAGGGAATATCTTCCGTTAAAAACTGGAAAGAAGCATTCTGTGATACTGCCGTGTGTTCTGTTAATACATCTAACCGAGTTACAGCTTTCCCCTCTAGAAGCCTTTCGCTAAGACTGTTCTTGTGGGATTTGCAATGTGATATTTGGAAGCCCTTAGAGGGCTATGGTGAAAAAGGAAATATCTTCAGTTAAAAACTGGAAAGAAGCTTTCTGAGAAACTGCTTTGTGTTCTGTTAATACATCTCACAGAGTTACAGGTTTCCCCTCCAGAAGCCTTTCCGAAGACTGTTCTTGTGGAATTTGCAAAGTGATATTTGGACGCCCATAGAGGGCTATGGTGAAAAAGGACATATCTTCCATTAAAAACTGGAAAGAAATTTTCTGAGAAACTGCTTTGTTTTCTGTTAATTCATCTCACAGAGTTACAGCTTTCTTCTCAAGAAGCATTTCGGTAAGACTGTTCTTGTGGAATTTGCAAAGTGATATTTGCAAGCCCATAGAGGGCTATGGTGAAAAAGGACATATCTTCCTTTAAAAACTGGAAAGAAGATTTCTGAGAAACTGCTTTGTGTTCTGTTAATTCATCTCAGAGAGTTACAGATTTCCCCTCAAGAGGCCGTTCACTAAGACTGTTCTTCTGAAATTTGGAAAGTGATATTTAGAATCCCATAGAGGGCTATGGTGAAAAAAGAATTATTTTCCGTTAAAAACTGGAAAGAAGCTTTCTGAGAAACTGCTTTGTGTTCTGTTAATTCATCTCACAGAGTTACATTTCCCTCTAAAAGCCTTTCGCTAAGGCTGTTATCGAATTTGCAAAGTGATATTTGGAAGCACATAGAGGGCTATGGTGAAAAAGGAAATATCTTCAGTTAAAAACTGGAAAGAAGCTTTCTGAGAAACTGCCATGTGTTCTGATAATAGAACTCACCCAGTTACAGCTTTCCCTTCAAGAAGCCTTTCGCTAAGACTGTTGTTGTGGGATTTGCAAAATGATATTTGGAAGCCCATAGAGCGCTATGGTGAAAAAGGAAATATCTTCTGTTAAAAAGCGGAAAGAAGCTTTCTGAGAAACTCCTTTTTGTTCTGTTAATTCACCTCAAAGAGTTACAGCTTTCCACTCAATAATTCTTTCGCTAAGACTGTTCTTGTGGAATTTGCAAAGTGAGATTTGGAAGCCCATAGAGGTCTATGGTGAAAAAGGAAATATCGTAAGATAAAAACTGAAAAGAAGCTTTCTGAGAAATTGCTTTGTGTTCTGTTAATTCATCTCACATAGTTACAACATTTCCCTCTAAAAGCCTTTCGCTAAGACTGTTCTTGTGGAATTTGCAAAGTGATATTTGGAAGCCCATACAGGGTTATGTTGAAAAAGGAAATATCTTCGGTTAAAAACTGAAAAGAAGCTTTTTGAGAAACTGCTTTGTGTTCTGTTAATTCATCTCACAGAGTTACAACTTTCCCCTCAGGAAGCCTTTCGCTAAGACTGTTCTTGTGAAACTTGCAAAGTGATATTTGGAAGCCCATAGAGGGCTATGGCTTAAAAGGAAATATCCTCCGTTAGAAACTGGAAAGAAGCTATCTGAGAAACTGCTTTGTCTTCTGTTAATTCATCTCACAGAGTTACAGTTTTCCCCTCAAGAAGCCGTTCACTAAGACTTTCCTTGTGGAATTTTCAAAGTGATATTTGAAGGCACATAGAGGGCTATGATGAAAAAGAAAACATCCAAAGATAAAAACTGAAATGAAGCTTTCTGTGAAACTGCTTTGTGTTCTGTTAATTCATCTCACAGAGTTACAGCTTTCTTCTCAAGAAGCCTTTCGGTAAAACTGTTCTTGTGGAATTTGCAAAGTGATATTTGGAAGCCCATAGAGGGCTATGGTGAAAAAGGACATATCTTCCGTTAAAAACTGGAAAGAAGCTTTTTGAGAAACTGCCGTGTGTTCTGTTAAAGCATCTCACCGAGTTACAGCTTTCCCGTCAAGAAGGCTTTCGCTAAGACTGTTCTTGTGGGATTTTCAAAGTGATATTTGGAAGCCCTTAGAGGACTATGGTGAAAAAGGAAATATCTTTCGTTAAAAACTGGAAAGAAGATATCTGAGAAACTGCTTTGTGTTCTGTTAATTCATCTCACAGCGTTACAGTTTTCCCCTCCCGAAGTCTTTCACTTCCACTGTTCTTGTGGAAATTGCATAGTGATATTTGGAATCCCATAGAGGGCTATGGTGAAAATGGAAATACCTTCAGTTAAAAAATGAAAAGAAGTTTTCCGAGAAACTGCTTTGTGTTCTGTTAATTCATCTCAAAGAGTTACAGCTTTCCCCTCAGGAAGCCTTCCGCTAAGACTGTTTTTGAGTAATTTCCAAAGTGATATGTGGAAGCCCATAGAGGGCTATGGTGAAAATGGAAATATCCTAAGATACTTACCGAAGAGAAGCTGTCTGAAAAACTGCTTTGTGTTCTGTTAGTTCATCTCACAGAGCTACAGCTTTTCCCTCAAGAAGCCGTTCATTAAGACTGTTTTGTGAAATTTGGAAAGTGATATTTGGAAACCCATAGAGGACTATGGTGAAAAAGGAAATATCTTCCGTTAAAAACTGGAAAGAAGCATTCTGAGAAAATGCCGTGTCTTCTGTTAATACGTCTCACTGAGTTACAGCTTTCCTCTCAAGAAGCCTTTCGCTAAGACTGTTCTTGTGGGATTTCCAATGTGATATTTGGAAGCCCATAGAGAACTATGGTGAGAAAGGAAATATCCTCCGTTAAAAACTGGAAAGAAGATTTGTGAGAAAAGGCTTTGTGTTCTGGTAATTCATCTCACAGAGTTAGAGATTTCCCCTCAAGAACCCTTTCGCTAAGACTGTTCTTGTGGAATTTGCAAAGTGATATGTGGAAGCCCAAAAGGGCTATGGTGAAAAAGGAAATATCCTCAGTTAAAAACTGGAAAGAAGCTTTCTGAGAAACTGCTTTGTGTTCAGTTAGTTCCTCTCACAGAGTTACAGCTTTCCCCTCAAGAAGACTTTCACTAAGACTGTTCATGTGGAATTTTCAAAGTGATAATTGGAATCCCATAGAGGGCTATGGTGAAAAAGGAAATATCCTAAGGTAAAAACTGAAAAGTAGGTTTCTGAGAAAATATTTTGTGTTCTGTTAATTCATCTTACAGAGTTACAGCTTTACCCTCAAGAAGCCTTTCGCTAAGACTTTTCTTCTGGAATTTGCAAAGTGATATTTGGAAACCCTATAGCCCTATGGTGAAAATGGAAATATCCTAAGATAAAAAACGAAAAGAAGGTTTCTGAGAAACTGCTTTGAATTCTTTTAATTCATCTTACAGATTAACAGCTTTTATCTCCAGAATCCTTTCGCTAAGACTGTTCTTGTGGAATTTGCAAAATGTTTTTGGAAGCCCATAGAGGGCTATGTTGAAAAAGGAAATATCCTAAGATAAAAACTGAAAAGAAGCTTTCTGAGAAACTGCTTTGTGTTCTGTTAATTCATCTCAGAGAGTTACAGCTTTCCCCTCAAGAAGTCTTTCACAAAGACTGTTCTTGTGTAATTTGCAAAGTGATATTTGGAAGACCATAGAGGGCTATGTTGAAAAAGGAAATATAGTAAGATAAAATCCGAAAAGAAGCTTTCTGAGAAACTGCTTTGTGTTCTGTTAATTCAACTCACAGTTACTCTTTTACCTCAGGAAGCCTTTCGCTAAGGCTGTTCTTGTGGAATTTACAAAGTGATATTTTGAAGCCCATAGAGGGCTATGGTGAAAAAGGAAATACCTTCAGTTAAAAACTGAAAAGAAGCTTTCTGAGAAACTGCTTTGTGTTCTGTTAATTCATCTCAAAGAGTTACTGCTTTTGCCTCAAGAATCCTTCCGCTAAGACTGTTTTTGTGGAATTTCCAAAGTGATATTTCGATGCCCATAGTAGGCTATTGTGAAAATGGAAATATCCTAAGATAAAAACCGAAAAGAAGCTGTATGGAAAGCTGTTTTGTGTTTTGTTAGTTCACTCACAGAGTTACAGCTTTCCCCTCAAGAAGCCGTTAACTAAGACTGTTTTGTGAAATTTGCAAAGTGATATATGGAAGCCCATAGAGGGCTAAGGTGAAAAAGGAAATATCTTCCGTTAAAAACTGGAAAGAACCATTCTGAGAAAATGCGGTGTGTTCCGTTAGTACATATCACCGAGGTACAGCTTTTCTCTCAAGAAGCCTTTCGCTAAGACTGTTCTTGTGGGATTTCCAAAGTGATATTTGGAAGCCCATAGAGGGCTATAGTGAAAAAGGAAATATCTTCAGTTAAATACTGGAAAGAAGCTTTCTGAGAGACTGCTTTGTGTTCTGTTAATTCATCTCACAGAGTTACAGCTTCCCCCCTCAAGAAGCCTTTCGCTAAGACTGTTCTTGTGGAATTTGCAAAGTCATATTTGGAAGCCCATAGAGGACTATGGTGAAAAAGGAACTAACTTCCGTTAAAAACTGGAAAGAAGATTTGTGAGAAACTGCTTTGTGTTCTGTTAATTCAACTCACAGAGTTACAGATTTCCCCTTCAGAAGCCTTTCGCTAAGACTGTTCTTCTGGAATTTGCAAAGTGATATTTGGAAGCCCATGGAGGGCTATGGTGAAAAGGGAAATAACTTCTGTTAAAAACTGGAAAGAAGCTTTCTGAGAAACTGCCGTGTGTTCTGTTAATACATCTCACCGAGTTACAGCTTTCCCCTCAAGAAGCCTTTCTATAAGACTGTTCTTGTGGAATTTGCAAAGTGATACTTGGAAGCCCATAGAGGGCTATTTTGAAAATGGAAATATCCTAAGATAAAAACCGAAAAGAAGCTGTCTGAGAAACTGCTTTGTGTTGTGTTAGTTCATCTCACAGTGTTACAGCTTTCCCCTCAAGAAGCCCTTCACTAAGACTGTTGTTGTGTAATTTGCAAACTGATATTTGTAATCCCATAGAGGACTTTGGTGAAAAAGGAAATATCTTTCGTTAAAAACTGGAAAGAAGATTTCTGAGATACTGCTTTGTGTTCTGTTAATTCATCTCAGACAGTTACAGATTTCCCCTCAAGAAGCCGTTCACTAAGAATGTTCTTGTGGAATTTTCAAAGTGATATTTTGAAGCCCATAGTGGACTATGGTGAAAAAGGAAATATCTTCCGCTAAAAACTGGAAAGAACCTTTCTGAGAAACTGCTTTGTGTTCCGTTAATTAATCTCACAGAGTTACAGCTTTCCTATCATGAAGCCGATCACTAAGGCTGTTCTTTTGGAATATGCAAAGTGATATTTGGAAGCCCATAGAGGGCTACGGTGAAAAAGGAAGTATCCTAAGACAAAAACTGAAAAGAAGCTTTCTGAGAAACTGCTTTGTGTTCTGTTAATTCGTCACCAGAGTTACAGCTTTCCCCTCAAAAAGCCTTTCGCTAAGACTGTTCTTGTGGAATTTGCAAAGTGATATGTGGAAGCCCAAAATGGCTATGGTGAAAAAGGAAATATCCTCAGTTAAAAACTGGAAAGAAGCTTTCTGAGAAACTGCTTTGTGTTCAGTTAGTTCCTCTCACAGAGTTACAGCTTTCCCCTCAAGAAGACTTTCACTAAGACTGTTCATATGGAATTTTCAAAGTGATAATTGGAATCCCATAGAGGGCTATGGTGAAAAAGGAAATATCCTAAGGTAAAAACTGAAAAGTAGGTTTCTGAGAAAATATTTTGTGTTCTGTTAATTCATCTTACAGAGTTACAGCTTTACCCTCAAGAAGCCTTTCGCTAAGACTTTTCTTCTGGAATTTGCAAAGTGATATTTGGAAACCCTATAGCCCTATGGTGCAAATGGAAATATCCTAAGATAAAAAACGAAAAGAAGGTTTCTGAGAAACTGCTTTGAATTCTTTTAATTCATGTTACAGATTTACAGCTTTTATCTCCAGAATCCTTTCGCTAAGACTGTTCTTGTGGAATTTGCAAAATGTTTTTGGAAGCCCATAGAGGGCTATGTTGAAAAAGGAAATATCCTAAGATAAAAACTGAAAAGAAGCTTTCTGAGAAACTGCTTTGTGTTCTGTTAATTCATCTCAGAGAGTTACAGCTTTCCCCTCAAGAAGTCTTTCACAAAGACTGTTCTTGTGTAATTTGCAAAGTGATATTTGGAAGACCATAGAGGGCTATGTTGAAAAAGGAAATACCTTCAGTTAAAAACTGAAAAGAAGCTTTCTGAGAAACTGCTTTGTGTTCTGTTAATTCATCTCAAAGAGTTACTGCTTTTGCCTCAAGAATCCTTCCGCTAAGACTGTTTTTGTGGAATTTCCAAAGTGATATTTCGATGCCCATAGTAGGCTATGGTGAAAATGGAAATATCCTAAGATAAAAACCGAAAAGAAGCTGTATGGAAAGCTGTTTTGTGTTTTGTTAGTTCACTCACAGAGTTACAGCTTTCCCCTCAAGAAACCGTAAACTAAGACTGTTTTGTGAAATTTGCAAAGTGATATTTGGAAGCCCATAGAGGGCTAAGGTGAAAAAGGAAATATCTTCCGTTAAAAACTGGAAAGAACCATTCTGAGAAAATGCGGTGTGTTCCGTTAGTACATATCACCGAGGTACAGCTTTTCTCTCAAGAAGCCTTTCGCTAAGACTGTTCTTGTGGGATTTCCAAAGTGATATTTGGAAGCCCATAGAGGGCTATAGTGAAAAAGGAAATATCTTCAGTTAAATACTGGAAAGAAGCTTTCTGAGAGACTGCTTTGTGTTCTGTTAATTCATCTCACAGAGTTACAGCTTTCAAGAAGCCTTTCGCTAAGACTGTTCTTGTGGAATTTGCAAAGTCATATTTGGAAGCCCATAGAGGACTATGGTGAAAAAGGAACTAACTTCCGTTAAAAACTGGAAAGAAGATTTGTGAGAAACTGCTTTGTGTTCTGTTAATTCAACTCAGAGAGTTACAGATTTCCCCTTCAGAAGCCTTTCGCTAAGACTGTTCTTCTGGAATTTGCAAAGTGATATTTGGAAGCCCATGGAGGGCTATGGTGAAAAGGGAAATAACTTCCGTTAAAAACTGGAAAGAAGCTTTCTGAGAAACTGCCGTGTGTTCTGTTAATACATCTCACCGAGTTACAGCTTTCCCCTCAAGAAGCCTTTCTATAAGACTGTTCTTGTGGAATTTGCAAAGTGATACTTGGAAGCCCATAGAGGGCTATTTTGAAAATGGAAATATCCTAAGATAAAAACCGAAAAGAAGCTGTCTGAGATACTGCTTTGTGTTGTGTTAGTTCATCTCACAGTGTTACAGCTTTCCCCTCAAGAAGCCCTTCACTAAGACTGTTGTTGTGTAATTTGCAAACTGATATTTGTAATCCCATAGAGGACTTTGGTGAAAAAGGAAATATCTTTCGTTAAAAACTGGAAAGAAGATTTCTGAGATACTGCTTTGTGTTCTGTTAATTCATCTCAGACAGTTACAGATTTCCCCTCAAGAGGCCGTTCCCTAAGACTGTTCTTGTGGAATTTTCAAAGTGATATTTTGAAGCCCATAGTGGACTATGGTGAAAAAGGAAATATCTTCCGCTAAAAACTGGAAAGAACCTTTCTGAGAAACTGCTTTGTGTTCCGTTAATTAATCTCACAGAGTTACAGCTTTCCTATCATGAAGCCGATCACTAAGGCTGTTCTTTTGGAATATGCAAAGTGATATTTGGAAGCCCATAGAGGGCTACGGTGAAAAAGGAAGTATCCTAAGACAAAAACTGAAAAGAAGCTTTCTGAGAAACTGCTTTGTGTTCTGTTAATTCGTCACCAGAGTTACAGCTTTCCCCTCAAAAAGCCTTTCGCTAAGACTGTTCTTGTGGAATTTGCAAAGTGATATGTGGAAGCCCAAAATGGCTATGGTGAAAAAGGAAATATCCTCAGTTAAAAACTGGAAAGAAGCTTTCTGAGAAACTGCTTTGTGTTCAGTTAGTTCCTCTCACAGAGTTACAGCTTTCCCCTCAAGAAGACTTTCACTAAGACTGTTCATATGGAATTTTCAATGTGATAATTGGAATCCCATAGAGGGCTATGGTGAAAAAGGAAATATCCTAAGGTAAAAACTGAAAAGTAGGTTTCTGAGAAAATATTTTGTGTTCTGTTAATTCATCTTACAGAGTTACAGCTTTACCCTCAAGAAGCCTTTCGCTAAGACTTTTCTTCTGGAATTTGCAAAGTGATATTTGGAAACCCTATAGCCCTATGTTTAAAATGGAAATATCCTAAGATAAAAAACGAAAAGAAGGTTTCTGAGAAACTGCTTTGAATTCTTTTAATTCATCTTACAGATTTACAGCTTTTATCTCCAGAATCCTTTCGCTAAGACTGTTCTTGTGGAATTTGCAAAATGTTTTTGGAAGCCCATAGAGGGCTATGTTGAAAAAGGAAATATCCTAAGATAAAAACTGAAAAGAAGCTTTCTGAGAAACTGCTTTGTGTTCTGTTAATTCATCTCAGAGAGTTACAGCTTTCCCCTCAAGAAGTCTTTCACAAAGACTGTTCTTGTGTAATTTGCAAAGTGATATTTGGAAGACCATAGAGGGCTATGTTGAAAAAGGAAATACCTTCAGTTAAAAACTGAAAAGAAGCTTTCTGAGAAACTGCTTTGTGTTCTGTTAATTCATCTCAAAGAGTTACTGCTTTTGCCTCAAGAATCCTTCCGCTAAGACTGTTTTTGTGGAATTTCCAAAGTGATATTTCGATGCCCATAGTAGGCTATGGTGAAAATGGAAATATCCTAAGATAAAAACCGAAAAGAAGCTGTATGGAAAGCTGTTTTGTGTTTTGTTAGTTCACTCACAGAGTTACAGCTTTCCCCTCAAGAAGCCGTTAACTAAGACTGTTTTGTGAAATTTGCAAAGTGATATTTGGAAGCCCATAGAGGGCTAAGGTGAAAAAGGAAATATCTTCCGTTAAAAACTGGAAAGAACCATTCTGAGAAAATGCGGTGTGTTCTGTTAGTACATATCACCGAGGTACAGCTTTTCTCTCAAGAAGCCTTTCGCTAAGACTGTTCTTGTGGGATTTCCAAAGTGATATTTGGAAGCCCATAGAGGGCTATAGTGAAAAAGGAAATATCTTCAGTTAAATACTGGAAAGAAGCTTTCTGAGAGACTGCTTTGTGTTCTGTTAATTCATCTCACAGAGTTACAGCTTCCCCCCTCAAGAAGCCTTTCGCTAAGACTGTTCTTGTGGAATTTGCAAAGTCATATTTGGAAGCCCATAGAGGACTATGGTGAAAAAGGAACTAACTTCCGTTAAAAACTGGAAAGAAGATTTGTGAGAAACTGCTTTGTGTTCTGTTAATTCAACTCAGAGAGTTACAGATTTCCCCTTCAGAAGCCTTTCGCTAAGACTGTTCTTCTGGAATTTGCAAAGTGATATTTGGAAGCCCATGGAGGGCTATGGTGAAAAGGGAAATAACTTCCGTTAAAAACTGGAAAGAAGCTTTCTGAGAAACTGCCGTGTGTTCTGTTAATACATCTCACCGAGTTACAGCTTTCCCCTCAAGAAGCCTTTCTATAAGACTGTTCTTGTGGAATTTGCAAAGTGATACTTGGAAGCCCATAGAGGGCTATTTTGAAAATGGAAATATCCTAAGATAAAAACCGAAAAGAAGCTGTCTGAGATACTGCTTTGTGTTGTGTTAGTTCATCTCACAGTGTTACAGCTTTCCCCTCAAGAAGCCCTTCACTAAGACTGTTGTTGTGTAATTTGCAAACTGATATTTGTAATCCCATAGAGGACTTTGGTGAAAAAGGAAATATCTTTCGTTAAAAACTGCAAAGAAGATTTCTGAGATACTGCTTTGTGTTCTGTTAATTCATCTCAGACAGTTACAGATTTCACCTCAAGAGGCCGTTCCCTAAGACTGTTCTTGTGGAATTTTCAAAGTGATATTTTGAAGCCCATAGTGGACTATGGTGAAAAAGGAAATATCTTCCGCTAAAAACTGGAAAGAACCTTTCTGAGAAACTGCTTTGTGTTCCGTTAATTAATCTCACAGAGTTACAGCTTTCCTATCATGAAGCCGATCACTAAGGCTGTTCTTTTGGAATATGCAAAGTGATATTTGGAAGCCCACAGAGGGCTACGGTGAAAAAGGAAGTATCCTAAGACAAAAACTGAAAAGAAGCTTTCTGAGAAACTGCTTTGTGTTCTGTTAATTCGTCACCAGAGTTACAGCTTTCCCCTCAAAAAGCCTTTCGCTAAGACTGTTCTTGTGGAATTTGCAAAGTGAAATTTGGAAGCCCATTGAGGGCTATGATGAACAAGGACATTTCTTCCATTAAAAACCAAAAAGAAGATTTCTGAGAAACTGCTTAGTGTTTTGTTAGTTCATCTCACAGAATTACAGCTTTGCTCCCAGAAGCCTTTCGCTAAGACTGTTCTTGTGGAATTTGCAAAGTGATCTTAGAAGCCCGTAGAGGGCTATGGTGAAAAAGGAAATAACTTACGTTAAAAATCGGAAAGAAGCTTTCTGAGAAACTGATGTGTGTTCTGTTAAAATATCTCACCGTGTTACAGCTTTCACCTCAAGAAGCCTTTCGCTAAGACTGTTCTTGTGGAATTTGCAAAGTGATATTTGGAAGCCCTTAGAGGGCTATGGTGAAAAAGGGAATATGTTCCGTTAAAAACTGGAAAGAAGCATTCTGTGATACTGCCGTGTGATCTGTTAATACATCTAACCGAGTTACAGCTCTCCCCTCTAGAAGCCTTTCGCTAAGACTGTTCTTGTGGCATTTGCAATGTGATATTTGGAAGCCCTTAGAGGGCTATGGTGAAAAAGGAAATATCTTCAGTTAAAAACTGGAAAGAAGCTTTCTGAGAAACTGCTTTGTGTTCTGTTAATTCATCTCACAGAGTTACAGGTTTCCCCTCCAGAAGTCTTTCCCGAAGACTGTTCTTGTGGAATTTGCAAAGTGATATTTGGAAGCCCATAGAGGGCTATGGTGAAAAAGGACATATCTTCCATTAAAAACTGGAAAGAAATTTTCTGAGAAACTGCTTTGTTTTCTGTTAATTCATCTCACAGAGTTACAGCTTTCTTCTCAAGAAGCATTTCGGTAAGACTGTTCTTGTGGAATTTGCAAAGTGATATTTGCAAGCCCATAGAGTGCTATGGTGAAAAAGGACATATCTTCCGTTAAAAACTGGAAAGAAGATTTCTGAGAAACTGCTTTGTGTTCTGTTAATTCATCTCAGAGAGTTACAGATTTCCCCTCAAGAGGCTGTTCACTAAGACTGTTCTTCTGAAATTTGGAAAGTGATATTTAGAATCCCATAGAGGGCTATGGTGAAAAAGGAATTATTTTCCGTTAAAAACTGGAAAGAAGCTTTCTGAGAAACTGCTTTGTGTTCTGTTAATTCATCTCACAGAGTTACATTTCCCTCTAAAAGCCTTTCGCTAAGGCTGTTGTCGAATTTGCAAAGTGATATTTGGAAGCACATAGAGGGCTATGGTGAAAAAGGAAATATCTTCAGTTAAAAACTGGAAAGAAGCTTTCTGAGAAACTGCCATGTGTTCTGATAATAGAACTCACCCAGTTACAGCTTTCCCTTCAAGAAGCCTTTCGCTAAGACTGTTGTTGTGGGATTTGCAAAATGATATTTGGAAGCCCATAGAGCGCTATGGTGAAAAAGGAAATATCTTCTGTTAAAAAGCGGAAAGAAGCTTTCTGAGAAACTCCTTTTTGTTCTGTTAATTCACCTCAAAGAGTTACAGCTTTCCACTCAATAATTCTTTCGCTAAGACTGTTCTTGTGGAATTTGCAAAGTGAGATTTGGAAGCCCATAGAGGTCTATGGTGAAAAAGGAAATATCGTAAGATAAAAACTGAAAAGAAGCTTTCTGAGAAATTGCTTTGTGTTCTGTTAATTCATCTCACATAGTTACAACATTTCCCTCTAAAAGCCTTTCGCTAAGACTGTTCTTGTGGAATTTGCAAAGTGATATTTGGAAGCCCATACAGGGTTATGTTGAAAAAGGAAATATCTTCGGTTAAAAACTGAAAAGAAGCTTTTTGAGAAACTGCTTTGTGTTCTGTTAATTCATCTCACAGAGTTACAACTTTCCCCTCAGGAAGCCTTTCGCTAAGACCGTTCTTGTGAAACTTGCAAAGTGATATTTGGAAGCCCATAGAGGGCTATGGCTTAAAAGGAAATATCCTCCATTAGAAACTGGAAAGAAGCTATCTGAGAAACTGCTTTGTGTTCTGTTAATTCATCTCACAGAGTTACAGTTTTCCCCTCAAGAAGCCGTTCACTAAGACTTTCCTTGTGGAATTTTCAAAGTGATATTTGAAGGCACATAGAGGGCTATGATGAAAAAGAAAACATCCAAAGATAAAAACTGAAATGAAGCTTTCTGTGAAACTGCTTTGTGTTCTGTTAATTCATCTCACAGAGTTACAGCTTTCTTCTCAAGAAGCCTTTCGGTAAAACTGTTCTTGTGGAATTTGCAAAGTGATATTTGGAAGCCCATAGAGGGCTATGGTGAAAAAGGACATATCTTCCGTTAAAAACTGGAAAGAAGCTTTTTGAGAAACTGCCGTGTGTTCTGTTAAAGCATCTCACCGAGTTACAGCTTTCCCGTCAAGAAGGCTTTCGCTAAGACTGTTCTTGTGGGATTTTCAAAGTGATATTTGGAAGCCCATAGAGGACTACGGTGAAAAAGGAAATATCTTTCGTTAAAAACTGGAAAGAAGATATCTGAGAAACTGCTTTGTGTTCTGTTAATTCATCTCACAGCGTTACAGTTTTCCCTTCCCGAAGTCTTTCACTTCCACTGTTCTTGTGGAAATTGCATAGTGATATTTGGAATCCCATAGAGGGCTATGGTGAAAATGGAAATACCTTCAGTTAAAAAATGAAAAGAAGTTTTCCGAGAAACTGCTTTGTGTTCTGTTAATTCATCTCAAAGAGTTACAGCTTTCCCCTCAGGAAGCCTTCCGCTAAGACTGTTTTTGAGGAATTTCCAAAGTGATATGTGGAAGCCCATAGAGGGCTATGGTGAAAATGGAAATATCCTAAGATACTTACCGAAGAGAAGCTGTCTGAAAAACTGCTTTGTGTTCTGTTAGTTCATCTCACAGAGCTACAGCTTTTCCCTCAAGAAGCCGTTCATTAAGACTGTTTTGTGAAATTTGGAAAGTGATATTTGGAAGCCCATAGAGGACTATGGTGAAAAAGGAAATATCTTCCGTTAAAAACTGGAAAGAAGCATTCTGAGAAAATGCCGTGTCTTCTGTTAATACGTCTCACTGAGTTACAGCTTTCCTCTCAAGAAGCCTTTCGCTAAGACTGTTCTTGTGGGATTTCCAATGTGATATTTGGAAGCCCATAGAGAACTATGGTGAGAAAGGAAATATCCTCCGTTAAAAACTGGAAAGAAGATTTGTGAGAAAATGCTTTGTGTTCTGGTAATTCATCTCACAGAGTTAGAGATTTCCCCTCAAGAACCCTTTCGCTAAGACTGTTCTTGTGGAATTTGCAAAGTGATATGTGGAAGCCCAAAAGGGCTATGGTGAAAAAGGAAATATCCTCAGTTAAAAACTGGAAAGAAGCTTTCTGAGAAACTGCTTTGTGTTCAGTTAGTTCCTCTCACAGAGTTACAGCTTTCCCCTCAAGAAGACTTTCACTAAGACTGTTCATGTGGAATTTTCAAAGTGATAATTGGAATCCCATAGAGGGCTATGGTGAAAAAGGAAATATCCTAAGGTAAAAACTGAAAAGTAGGTTTCTGAGAAAATATTTTGTGTTCTGTTAATTCATCTTACAGAGTTACAGCTTTACCCTCAAGAAGCCTTTCGCTAAGACTTTTCTTCTGGAATTTGCAAAGTGATATTTGGAAACCCTATAGCCCTATGGTGCAAATGGAAATATCCTAAGATAAAAAACGAAAAGAAGGTTTCTGAGAAACTGCTTTGAATTCTTTTAATTCATGTTACAGGTTTACAGCTTTTATCTCCAGAATCCTTTCGCTAAGACTGTTCTTGTGGAATTTGCAAAATGTTTTTGGAAGCCCATAGAGGGCTATGTTGAAAAAGGAAATATCCTAAGATAAAAACTGAAAAGAAGCTTTCTGAGAAACTGCTTTGTGTTCTGTTAATTCATCTCAGAGAGTTACAGCTTTCCCCTCAAGAAGTCTTTCACAAAGACTGTTCTTGTGTAATTTGCAAAGTGATATTTGGAAGACCATAGAGGGCTATGTTGAAAAAGGAAATATAGTAAGATAAAATCCGAAAAGAAGCTTTCTGAGAAACTGCTTTGTGTTCTGTTAATTCAACTCACAGTTACTCTTTTACCTCAGGAAGCCTTTCGCTAAGGCTGTTCTTGTGGAATTTACAAAGTGATATTTTGAAGCCCATAGAGGGCTATGGTGAAAAAGGAAATACCTTCAGTTAAAAACTGAAAAGAAGCTTTCTGAGAAACTGCTTTGTGTTCTGTTAATTCAACTCACAGTAACTCTTTTACCTCAGGAAGCCTTTCGCTAAGGCTGTTCTTGTGGAATTTACAAAGTGATATTTTGAAGCCCATAGAGGGCTATGGTGAAAAAGGAAATACCTTCAGTTAAAAACTGAAAAGAAGCTTTCTGAGAAACTGCTTTGTGTTCTGTTAATTCATCTCAAAGAGTTACTGCTTTTGCCTCAAGAATCCTTCCGCTAAGACTGTTTTTGTGGAATTTCCAAAGTGATATTTCGATGCCCATAGTAGGCTATGGTGAAAATGGAAATATCCTAAGATAAAAACCGAAAAGAAGCTGTATGGAAAGCTGTTTTGTGTTTTGTTAGTTCACTCACAGAGTTACAGCTTTCCCCTCAAGAAGCCGTTAACTAAGACTGTTTTGTGAAATTTGCAAAGTGATATTTGGAAGCCCATAGAGGGCTAAGGTGAAAAAGGAAATATCTTCCGTTAAAAACTGGAAAGAACCATTCTGAGAAAATGCGGTGTGTTCTGTTAGTACGTATCACCGAGGTACAGCTTTTCTCTCAAGAAGCCTTTCGCTAAGACTGTTCTTGTGGGATTTCCAAAGTGATATTTGGAAGCCCATAGAGGGCTATAGTGAAAAAGGAAATATCTTCAGTTAAATACTGGAAAGAAGCTTTCTGAGAGACTGCTTTGTGTTCTGTTAATTCATCTCACAGCGTTACAGCTTCCCCCCTCAAGAAGCCTTTCGCTAAGACTGTTCTTGTGGAATTTGCAAAGTCATATTTGGAAGCCCATAGAGGACTATGGTGAAAAAGGAACTAACTTCCGTTAAAAACTGGAAAGAAGATTTGTGAGAAACTGCTTTGTGTTCTGTTAATTCAACTCACAGAGTTACAGATTTCCCCTTCAGAAGCCTTTCGCTAAGACTGTTCTTCTGGAATTTGCAAAGTGATATTTGGAAGCCCATGGAGGGCTATGGTGAAAAGGGAAATAACTTCCGTTAAAAACTGGAAAGAAGCTTTCTGAGAAACTGCCGTGTGTTCTGTTAATACATCTCAACGAGATACAGCTTTCCACTCAAGAAGCCTTTCTATAAGACTGTTCTTGTGGAATTTGCAAAGTGATACTTGGAAGCCCATAGAGGGCTATTTTGAAAATGGAAATATCCTAAGATAAAAACCGAAAAGAAGCTGTCTGAGAAACTGCTTTGTGTTGTGTTAGTTCATCTCACAGTGTTACAGCTTTCCCCTCAAGAAGCCCTTCACTAAGACTGTTTTTGTGTAATTTGCAAACTGATATTTGTAATCCCATAGAGGACTTTGGTGAAAAAGGAAATATCTTTCGTTAAAAACTGCAAAGAAGATTTCTGAGATACTGCTTTGTGTTCTGTTAATTCATCTCAGACAGTTACAGATTTCACCTCAAGAGGCCGTTCCCTAAGACTGTTCTTGTGGAATTTGCAAAGTGATATTTTGAAGCCCATAGTGGACTATGGTGAAAAAGGAAATATCTTCCGCTAAAAACTGGAAAGAACCTTTCTGAGAAACTGCTTTGTGTTCCGTTAATTAATCTCACAGAGTTACAGCTTTCCTATCATGAAGCCGATCACTAAGGCTGTTCTTTTGGAATATGCAAAGTGATATTTGGAAGCCCATAGAGGGCTATGGTGAAAAAGGAAGTATCCTAAGACAAAAACTGAAAAGAAGCTTTCTGAGAAACTGCTTTGTGTTCTGTTAATTCGTCACCAGAGTTACAGCTTTCCCCTCGAAAAGCCTTTCGCTAAGACTGTTCTTGTGGAATTTGCAAAGTGAAATTTGGAAGCCAATTGTGGGCTATGATGAACAAGGACATTTCTTCCATTAAAAACCAAAAAGAAGATTTCTGAGAAACTGCTTAGTGTTTTGTTAGTTCATCTCACGGAATTACAGCTTTGCTCCCAGAAGCCTTTCGCTAAGACTGTTCTTGTGGAATTTGCAAAGTGATCTTAGAAGCCCGTAGAGGGCTATTGTGAAAAAGGAAATAACTTACGTTAAAAATCGGAAAGAAGATTTCTGAGAAACTGATGTGTGTTCTGTTAAAATATCTCACCGTGTTACAGCTTTCACCTCAAGAAGCCTTTCGCTAAGACTGTTCTTGTGGAATTTGCAAAGTGATATATGGAAGCCCATAGAGGGCTAAGGTGAAAAAGGAAATATCTTCCGTTAAAAACTGGAAAGAACCATTCTGAGAAAATGCGGTGTGTTCCGTTAGTACATATCACCGAGGTACAGCTTTTCTCTCAAGAAGCCTTTCGCTAAGACTGTTCTTGTGGGATTTCCAAAGTGATATTTGGAAGCCCATAGAGGGCTATAGTGAAAAAGGAAATATCTTCAGTTAAATACTGGAAAGAAGCTTTCTGAGAGACTGCTTTGTGTTCTGTTAATTCATCTCACAGAGTTACAGCTTCCCCCCTCAAGAAGCCTTTCGCTAAGACTGTTCTTGTGGAATTTGCAAAGTCATATTTGGAAGCCCATAGAGGACTATGGTGAAAAAGGAACTAACTTCCGTTAAAAACTGGAAAGAAGATTTGTGAGAAACTGCTTTGTGTTCTGTTAATTCAACTCACAGAGTTACAGATTTCCCCTTCAGAAGCCTTTCGCTAAGACTGTTCTTCTGGAATTTGCAAAGTGATATTTGGAAGCCCATGGAGGGCTATGGTGAAAAGGGAAATAACTTCTGTTAAAAACTGGAAAGAAGCTTTCTGAGAAACTGCCGTGTGTTCTGTTAATACATCTCACCGAGTTACAGCTTTCCCCTCAAGAAGCCTTTCTATAAGACTGTTCTTGTGGAATTTGCAAAGTGATACTTGGAAGCCCATACAGGGCTATTTTGAAAATGGAAATATCCTAAGATAAAAACCGAAAAGAAGCTGTCTGAGAAACTGCTTTGTGTTGTGTTAGTTCATCTCACAGTGTTACAGCTTTCCCCTCAAGAAGCCCTTCACTAAGACTGTTGTTGTGTAATTTGCAAACTGATATTTGTAATCCCATAGAGGACTTTGGTGAAAAAGGAAATATCTTTCGTTAAAAACTGGAAAGAAGATTTCTGAGATACTGCTTTGTGTTCTGTTAATTCATCTCAGACAGTTACAGATTTCCCCTCAAGAAGCCGTTCACTAAGAATGTTCTTGTGGAATTTTCAAAGTGATATTTTGAAGCCCATAGTGGACTATGGTGAAAAAGGAAATATCTTCCGCTAAAAACTGGAAAGAACCTTTCTGAGAAACTGCTTTGTGTTCCGTTAATTAATCTCACAGAGTTACAGCTTTCCTATCATGAAGCCGATCACTAAGGCTGTTCTTTTGGAATATGCAAAGTGATATTTGGAAGCCCATAGAGGGCTACGGTGAAAAAGGAAGTATCCTAAGACAAAAACTGAAAAGAAGCTTTCTGAGAAACTGCTTTGTGTTCTGTTAATTCGTCACCAGAGTTACAGCTTTCCCCTCAAAAAGCCTTTCGCTAAGACTGTTCTTGTGGAATTTGCAAAGTGATATGTGGAAGCCCAAAATGGCTATGGTGAAAAAGGAAATATCCTCAGTTAAAAACTGGAAAGAAGCTTTCTGAGAAACTGCTTTGTGTTCAGTTAGTTCCTCTCACAGAGTTACAGCTTTCCCCTCAAGAAGACTTTCACTAAGACTGTTCATATGGAATTTTCAAAGTGATAATTGGAATCCCATAGAGGGCTATGGTGAAAAAGGAAATATCCTAAGGTAAAAACTGAAAAGTAGGTTTCTGAGAAAATATTTTGTGTTCTGTTAATTCATCTTACAGAGTTACAGCTTTACCCTCAAGAAGCCTTTCGCTAAGACTTTTCTTCTGGAATTTGCAAAGTGATATTTGGAAACCCTATAGCCCTATGTTTAAAATGGAAATATCCTAAGATAAAAAACGAAAAGAAGGTTTCTGAGAAACTGCTTTGAATTCTTTTAATTCATCTTACAGATTTACAGCTTTTATCTCCAGAATCCTTTCGCTAAGACTGTTCTTGTGGAATTTGCAAAATGTTTTTGGAAGCCCATAGAGGGCTATGTTGAAAAAGGAAATATCCTAAGATAAAAACTGAAAAGAAGCTTTCTGAGAAACTGTTTGTGTTCTGTTAATTCATCTCAGAGAGTTACAGCTTTCCCCTCAAGAAGTCTTTCACAAAGACTGTTCTTGTGTAATTTGCAAAGTGATATTTGGAAGACCATAGAGGGCTATGTTGAAAAAGGAAATACCTTCAGTTAAAAACTGAAAAGAAGCTTTCTGAGAAACTGCTTTGTGTTCTGTTAATTCATCTCAAAGAGTTACTGCTTTTGCCTCAAGAATCCTTCCGCTAAGACTGTTTTTGTGGAATTTCCAAAGTGATATTTCGATGCCCATAGTAGGCTATGGTGAAAATGGAAATATCCTAAGATAAAAACCGAAAAGAAGCTGTATGGAAAGCTGTTTTGTGTTTTGTTAGTTCACTCACAGAGTTACAGCTTTCCCCTCAAGAAGCCGTTAACTAAGACTGTTTTGTGAAATTTGCAAAGTGATATTTGGAAGCCCATAGAGGGCTAAGGTGAAAAAGGAAATATCTTCCGTTAAAAACTGGAAAGAACCATTCTGAGAAAATGCGGTGTGTTCTGTTAGTACATATCACCGAGGTACAGCTTTTCTCTCAAGAAGCCTTTCGCTAAGACTGTTCTTGTGGGATTTCCAAAGTGATATTTGGAAGCCCATAGAGGGCTATAGTGAAAAAGGAAATATCTTCAGTTAAATACTGGAAAGAAGCTTTCTGAGAGACTGCTTTGTGTTCTGTTAATTCATCTCACAGAGTTACAGCTTCCCCCCTCAAGAAGCCTTTCGCTAAGACTGTTCTTGTGGAATTTGCAAAGTCATATTTGGAAGCCCATAGAGGACTATGGTGAAAAAGGAACTAACTTCCGTTAAAAACTGGAAAGAAGATTTGTGAGAAACTGCTTTGTGTTCTGTTAATTCAACACAGAGAGTTACAGATTTCCCCTTCAGAAGCCTTTCGCTAAGACTGTTCTTCTGGAATTTGCAAAGTGATATTTGGAAGCCCATGGAGGGCTATGGTGAAAAGGGAAATAACTTCCGTTAAAAACTGGAAAGAAGCTTTCTGAGAAACTGCCGTGTGTTCTGTTAATACATCTCACCGAGTTACAGCTTTCCCCTCAAGAAGCCTTTCTATAAGACTGTTCTTGTGGAATTTGCAAAGTGATACTTGGAAGCCCATAGAGGGCTATTTTGAAAATGGAAATATCCTAAGATAAAAACCGAAAAGAAGCTGTCTGAGATACTGCTTTGTGTTGTGTTAGTTCATCTCACAGTGTTACAGCTTTCCCCTCAAGAAGCCCTTCACTAAGACTGTTGTTGTGTAATTTGCAAACTGATATTTGTAATCCCATAGAGGACTTTGGTGAAAAAGGAAATATCTTTCGTTAAAAACTGGAAAGAAGATTTCTGAGATACTGCTTTGTGTTCTGTTAATTCATCTCAGACAGTTACAGATTTCCCCTCAAGAGGCCGTTCCCTAAGACTGTTCTTGTGGAATTTTCAAAGTGATATTTTGAAGCCCATAGTGGACTATGGTGAAAAAGGAAATATCTTCCGCTAAAAACTGGAAAGAACCTTTCTGAGAAACTGCTTTGTGTTCCGTTAATTAATCTCACAGAGTTACAGCTTTCCTATCATGAAGCCGATCACTAAGGCTGTTCTTTTGGAATATGCAAAGTGATATTTGGAAGCCCATAGAGGGCTACGGTGAAAAAGGAAGTATCCTAAGACAAAAACTGAAAAGAAGCTTTCTGAGAAACTGCTTTGTGTTCTGTTAATTCGTCACCAGAGTTACAGCTTTCCCCTCAAAAAGCCTTTCGCTAAGACTGTTCTTGTGGAATTTGCAAAGTGATATGTGGAAGCCCAAAATGGCTATGGTGAAAAAGGAAATATCCTCAGTTAAAAACTGGAAAGAAGCTTTCTGAGAAACTGCTTTGTGTTCAGTTAGTTCCTCTCACAGAGTTACAGCTTTCCCCTCAAGAAGACTTTCACTAAGACTGTTCATATGGAATTTTCAATGTGATAATTGGAATCCCATAGAGGGCTATGGTGAAAAAGGAAATATCCTAAGGTAAAAACTGAAAAGTAGGTTTCTGAGAAAATATTTTGTGTTCTGTTAATTCATCTTACAGAGTTACAGCTTTACCCTCAAGAAGCCTTTCGCTAAGACTTTTCTTCTGGAATTTGCAAAGTGATATTTGGAAACCCTATAGCCCTATGTTTAAAATGGAAATATCCTAAGATAAAAAACGAAAAGAAGGTTTCTGAGAAACTGCTTTGAATTCTTTTAATTCATCTTACAGATTTACAGCTTTTATCTCCAGAATCCTTTCGCTAAGACTGTTCTTGTGGAATTTGCAAAATGTTTTTGGAAGCCCATAGAGGGCTATGTTGAAAAAGGAAATATCCTAAGATAAAAACTGAAAAGAAGCTTTCTGAGAAACTGCTTTGTGTTCTGTTAATTCATCTCAGAGAGTTACAGCTTTCCCCTCAAGAAGTCTTTCACAAAGACTGTTCTTGTGTAATTTGCAAAGTGATATTTGGAAGACCATAGAGGGCTATGTTGAAAAAGGAAATACCTTCAGTTAAAAACTGAAAAGAAGCTTTCTGAGAAACTGCTTTGTGTTCTGTTAATTCATCTCAAAGAGTTACTGCTTTTGCCTCAAGAATCCTTCCGCTAAGACTGTTTTTGTGGAATTTCCAAAGTGATATTTCGATGCCCATAGTAGGCTATGGTGAAAATGGAAATATCCTAAGATAAAAACCGAAAAGAAGCTGTATGGAAAGCTGTTTTGTGTTTTGTTAGTTCACTCACAGAGTTACAGCTTTCCCCTCAAGAAGCCGTTAACTAAGACTGTTTTGTGAAATTTGCAAAGTGATATTTGGAAGCCCATAGAGGGCTAAGGTGAAAAAGGAAATATCTTCCGTTAAAAACTGGAAAGAACCATTCTGAGAAAATGCGGTGTGTTCTGTTAGTACATATCACCGAGGTACAGCTTTTCTCTCAAGAAGCCTTTCGCTAAGACTGTTCTTGTGGGATTTCCAAAGTGATATTTGGAAGCCCATAGAGGGCTATAGTGAAAAAGGAAATATCTTCAGTTAAATACTGGAAAGAAGCTTTCTGAGAGACTGCTTTGTGTTCTGTTAATTCATCTCACAGAGTTACAGCTTCCCCCCTCAAGAAGCCTTTCGCTAAGACTGTTCTTGTGGAATTTGCAAAGTCATATTTGGAAGCCCATAGAGGACTATGGTGAAAAAGGAACTAACTTCCGTTAAAAACTGGAAAGAAGATTTGTGAGAAACTGCTTTGTGTTCTGTTAATTCAACTCAGAGAGTTACAGATTTCCCCTTCAGAAGCCTTTCGCTAAGACTGTTCTTCTGGAATTTGCAAAGTGATATTTGGAAGCCCATGGAGGGCTATGGTGAAAAGGGAAATAACTTCCGTTAAAAACTGGAAAGAAGCTTTCTGAGAAACTGCCGTGTGTTCTGTTAATACATCTCACCGAGTTACAGCTTTCCCCTCAAGAAGCCTTTCTATAAGACTGTTCTTGTGGAATTTGCAAAGTGATACTTGGAAGCCCATAGAGGGCTATTTTGAAAATGGAAATATCCTAAGATAAAAACCGAAAAGAAGCTGTCTGAGATACTGCTTTGTGTTGTGTTAGTTCATCTCACAGTGTTACAGCTTTCCCCTCAAGAAGCCCTTCACTAAGACTGTTGTTGTGTAATTTGCAAACTGATATTTGTAATCCCATAGAGGACTTTGGTGAAAAAGGAAATATCTTTCGTTAAAAACTGGAAAGAAGATTTCTGAGATACTGCTTTGTGTTCTGTTAATTCATCTCAGACAGTTACAGATTTCCCCTCAAGAGGCCGTTCCCTAAGACTGTTCTTGTGGAATTTTCAAAGTGATATTTTGAAGCCCATAGTGGACTATGGTGAAAAAGGAAATATCTTCCGCTAAAAACTGGAAAGAACCTTTCTGAGAAACTGCTTTGTGTTCCGTTAATTAATCTCACAGAGTTACAGCTTTCCTATCATGAAGCCGATCACTAAGGCTGTTCTTTTGGAATATGCAAAGTGATATTTGGAAGCCCACAGAGGGCTACGGTGAAAAAGGAAGTATCCTAAGACAAAAACTGAAAAGAAGCTTTCTGAGAAACTGCTTTGTGTTCTGTTAATTCGTCACCAGAGTTACAGCTTTCCCCTCAAAAAGCCTTTCGCTAAGACTGTTCTTGTGGAATTTGCAAAGTGAAATTTGGAAGCCCATTGAGGGCTATGATGAACAAGGACATTTCTTCCATTAAAAACCAAAAAGAAGATTTCTGAGAAACTGCTTAGTGTTTTGTTAGTTCATCTCACAGAATTACAGCTTTGCTCCCAGAAGCCTTTCGCTAAGACTGTTCTTGTGGAATTTGCAAAGTGATCTTAGAAGCCCGTAGTGGGCTATGGTGAAAAAGGAAATAACTTACGTTAAAAATCGGAAAGAAGCTTTCTGAGAAACTGATGTGTGTTCTGTTAAAATATCTCACCGTGTTACAGCTTTCACCTCAAGAAGCCTTTCGCTAAGACTGTTCTTGTGGAATTTGCAAAGTGATATTTGGAAGCCCTTAGAGGGCTATGGTGAAAAAGGGAATATGTTCCGTTAAAAACTGGAAAGAAGCATTCTGTGATACTGCCGTGTGATCTGTTAATACATCTAACCGAGTTACAGCTCTCCCCTCTAGAAGCCTTTCGCTAAGACTGTTCTTGTGGCATTTGCAATGTGATATTTGGAAGCCCTTAGAGGGCTATGGTGAAAAAGGAAATATCTTCAGTTAAAAACTGGAAAGAAGCTTTCTGAGAAACTGCTTTGTGTTCTGTTAATTCATCTCACAGAGTTACAGGTTTCCCCTCCAGAAGCCTTTCCCGAAGACTGTTCTTGTGGAATTTGCAAAGTGATATTTGGAAGCCCATAGAGGGCTATGGTGAAAAAGGACATATCTTCCATTAAAAACTGGAAAGAAATTTTCTGAGAAACTGCTTTGTTTTCTGTTAATTCATCTCACAGAGTTACAGCTTTCTTCTCAAGAAGCATTTCGGTAAGACTGTTCTTGTGGAATTTGCAAAGTGATATTTGCAAGCCCATAGAGTGCTATGGTGAAAAAGGACATATCTTCCGTTAAAAACTGGAAAGAAGATTTCTGAGAAACTGCTTTGTGTTCTGTTAATTCATCTCAGAGAGTTACAGATTTCCCCTCAAGAGGCTGTTCACTAAGACTGTTCTTCTGAAATTTGGAAAGTGATATTTAGAATCCCATAGAGGGCTATGGTGAAAAAGGAATTATTTTCCGTTAAAAACTGGAAAGAAGCTTTCTGAGAAACTGCTTTGTGTTCTGTTAATTCATCTCACAGAGTTACATTTCCCTCTAAAAGCCTTTCGCTAAGGCTGTTGTCGAATTTGCAAAGTGATATTTGGAAGCACATAGAGGGCTATGGTGAAAAAGGAAATATCTTCAGTTAAAAACTGGAAAGAAGCTTTCTGAGAAACTGCCATGTGTTCTGATAATAGAACTCACCCAGTTACAGCTTTCCCTTCAAGAAGCCTTTCGCTAAGACTGTTGTTGTGGGATTTGCAAAATGATATTTGGAAGCCCATAGAGCGCTATGGTGAAAAAGGAAATATCTTCTGTTAAAAAGCGGAAAGAAGCTTTCTGAGAAACTCCTTTTTGTTCTGTTAATTCACCTCAAAGAGTTACAGCTTTCCACTCAATAATTCTTTCGCTAAGACTGTTCTTGTGGAATTTGCAAAGTGAGATTTGGAAGCCCATAGAGGTCTATGGTGAAAAAGGAAATATCGTAAGATAAAAACTGAAAAGAAGCTTTCTGAGAAATTGCTTTGTGTTCTGTTAATTCATCTCACATAGTTACAACATTTCCCTCTAAAAGCCTTTCGCTAAGACTGTTCTTGTGGAATTTGCAAAGTGATATTTGGAAGCCCATACAGGGTTATGTTGAAAAAGGAAATATCTTCGGTTAAAAACTGAAAAGAAGCTTTTTGAGAAACTGCTTTGTGTTCTGTTAATTCATCTCACAGAGTTACAACTTTCCCCTCAGGAAGCCTTTCGCTAAGACCGTTCTTGTGAAACTTGCAAAGTGATATTTGGAAGCCCATAGAGGGCTATGGCTTAAAAGGAAATATCCTCCATTAGAAACTGGAAAGAAGCTATCTGAGAAACTGCTTTGTGTTCTGTTAATTCATCTCACAGAGTTACAGTTTTCCCCTCAAGAAGCCGTTCACTAAGACTTTCCTTGTGGAATTTTCAAAGTGATATTTGAAGGCACATAGAGGGCTATGATGAAAAAGAAAACATCCAAAGATAAAAACTGAAATGAAGCTTTCTGTGAAACTGCTTTGTGTTCTGTTAATTCATCTCACAGAGTTACAGCTTTCTTCTCAAGAAGCCTTTCGGTAAAACTGTTCTTGTGAAATTTGCAAAGTGATATTTGGAAGCCCATAGAGGGCTATGGTGAAAAAGGACATATCTTCCGTTAAAAACTGGAAAGAAGCTTTTTGAGAAACTGCCGTGTGTTCTGTTAAAGCATCTCACCGAGTTACAGCTTTCCCGTCAAGAAGGCTTTCGCTAAGACTGTTCTTGTGGGATTTTCAAAGTGATATTTGGAAGCCCATAGAGGACTACGGTGAAAAAGGAAATATCTTTCGTTAAAAACTGGAAAGAAGATATCTGAGAAACTGCTTTGTGTTCTGTTAATTCATCTCACAGCGTTACAGTTTTCCCTTCCCGAAGTCTTTCACTTCCACTGTTCTTGTGGAAATTGCATAGTGATATTTGGAATCCCATAGAGGGCTATGGTGAAAATGGAAACACCTTCAGTTAAAAAATGAAAAGAAGTTTTCCGAGAAACTGCTTTGTGTTCTGTTAATTCATCTCAAAGAGTTACAGCTTTCCCCTCAGGAAGCCTTCCGCTAAGACTGTTTTTGAGGAATTTCCAAAGTGATATGTGGAAGCCCATAGAGGGCTATGGTGAAAATGGAAATATCCTAAGATACTTACCGAAGAGAAGCTGTCTGAAAAACTGCTTTGTGTTCTGTTAGTTCATCTCACAGAGCTACAGCTTTTCCCTCAAGAAGCCGTTCATTAAGACTGTTTTGTGAAATTTGGAAAGTGATATTTGGAAGCCCATAGAGGACTATGGTGAAAAAGGAAATATCTTCCGTTAAAAACTGGAAAGAAGCATTCTGAGAAAATGCCGTGTCTTCTGTTAATACGTCTCACTGAGTTACAGCTTTCCTCTCATGTGGGATTTCCAATGTGATATTTGGAAGCCCATAGAGAACTATGGTGAGAAAGGAAATATCCTCCGTTAAAAACTGGAAAGAAGATTTGTGAGAAAATGCTTTGTGTTCTGGTAATTCATCTCACAGAGTTAGAGATTTCCCCTCAAGAACCCTTTCGCTAAGACTGTTCTTGTGGAATTTGCAAAGTGATATGTGGAAGCCCAAAAGGGCTATGGTGAAAAAGGAAATATCCTCAGTTAAAAACTGGAAAGAAGCTTTCTGAGAAACTGCTTTGTGTTCAGTTAGTTCCTCTCACAGAGTTACAGCTTTCCCCTCAAGAAGACTTTCACTAAGACTGTTCATGTGGAATTTTCAAAGTGATAATTGGAATCCCATAGAGGGCTATGGTGAAAAAGGAAATATCCTAAGGTAAAAACTGAAAAGTAGGTTTCTGAGAAAATATTTTGTGTTCTGTTAATTCATCTTACAGAGTTACAGCTTTACCCTCAAGAAGCCTTTCGCTAAGACTTTTCTTCTGGAATTTGCAAAGTGATATTTGGAAACCCTATAGCCCTATGGTGCAAATGGAAATATCCTAAGATAAAAAACGAAAAGAAGGTTTCTGAGAAACTGCTTTGAATTCTTTTAATTCATGTTACAGATTTACAGCTTTTATCTCCAGAATCCTTTCGCTAAGACTGTTCTTGTGGAATTTGCAAAATGTTTTTGGAAGCCCATAGAGGGCTATGTTGAAAAAGGAAATATCCTAAGATAAAAACTGAAAAGAAGCTTTCTGAGAAACTGCTTTGTGTTCTGTTAATTCATCTCAGAGAGTTACAGCTTTCCCCTCAAGAAGTCTTTCACAAAGACTGTTCTTGTGTAATTTGCAAAGTGATATTTGGAAGACCATAGAGGGCTATGTTGAAAAAGGAAATATAGTAAGATAAAATCCGAAAAGAAGCTTTCTGAGAAACTGCTTTGTGTTCTGTTAATTCAACTCACAGTTACTCTTTTACCTCAGGAAGCCTTTCGCTAAGGCTGTTCTTGTGGAATTTACAAAGTGATATTTTGAAGCCCATAGAGGGCTATGGTGAAAAAGGAAATACCTTCAGTTAAAAACTGAAAAGAAGCTTTCTGAGAAACTGCTTTGTGTTCTGTTAATTCAACTCACAGTAACTCTTTTACCTCAGGAAGCCTTTCGCTAAGGCTGTTCTTGTGGAATTTACAAAGTGATATTTTGAAGCCCATAGAGGGCTATGGTGAAAAAGGAAATACCTTCAGTTAAAAACTGAAAAGAAGCTTTCTGAGAAACTGCTTTGTGTTCTGTTAATTCATCTCAAAGAGTTACTGCTTTTGCCTCAAGAATCCTTCCGCTAAGACTGTTTTTGTGGAATTTCCAAAGTGATATTTCGATGCCCATAGTAGGCTATGGTGAAAATGGAAATATCCTAAGATAAAAACCGAAAAGAAGCTGTATGGAAAGCTGTTTTGTGTTTTGTTAGTTCACTCACAGAGTTACAGCTTTCCCCTCAAGAAGCCGTTAACTAAGACTGTTTTGTGAAATTTGCAAAGTGATATTTGGAAGCCCATAGAGGGCTAAGGTGAAAAAGGAAATATCTTCCGTTAAAAACTGGAAAGAACCATTCTGAGAAAATGCGGTGTGTTCTGTTAGTACGTATCACCGAGGTACAGCTTTTCTCTCAAGAAGCCTTTCGCTAAGACTGTTCTTGTGGGATTTCCAAAGTGATATTTGGAAGCCCATAGAGGGCTATAGTGAAAAAGGAAATATCTTCAGTTAAATACTGGAAAGAAGCTTTCTGAGAGACTGCTTTGTGTTCTGTTAATTCATCTCACAGCGTTACAGCTTCCCCCCTCAAGAAGCCTTTCGCTAAGACTGTTCTTGTGGAATTTGCAAAGTCATATTTGGAAGCCCATAGAGGACTATGGTGAAAAAGGAACTAACTTCCGTTAAAAACTGGAAAGAAGATTTGTGAGAAACTGCTTTGTGTTCTGTTAATTCAACTCACAGAGTTACAGATTTCCCCTTCAGAAGCCTTTCGCTAAGACTGTTCTTCTGGAATTTGCAAAGTGATATTTGGAAGCCCATGGAGGGCTATGGTGAAAAGGGAAATAACTTCCGTTAAAAACTGGAAAGAAGCTTTCTGAGAAACTGCCGTGTGTTCTGTTAATACATCTCAACGAGATACAGCTTTCCACTCAAGAAGCCTTTCTATAAGACTGTTCTTGTGGAATTTGCAAAGTGATACTTGGAAGCCCATAGAGGGCTATTTTGAAAATGGAAATATCCTAAGATAAAAACCGAAAAGAAGCTGTCTGAGAAACTGCTTTGTGTTGTGTTAGTTCATCTCACAGTGTTACAGCTTTCCCCTCAAGAAGCCCTTCACTAAGACTGTTTTTGTGTAATTTGCAAACTGATATTTGTAATCCCATAGAGGACTTTGGTGAAAAAGGAAATATCTTTCGTTAAAAACTGCAAAGAAGATTTCTGAGATACTGCTTTGTGTTCTGTTAATTCATCTCAGACAGTTACAGATTTCACCTCAAGAGGCCGTTCCCTAAGACTGTTCTTGTGGAATTTGCAAAGTGATATTTTGAAGCCCATAGTGGACTATGGTGAAAAAGGAAATATCTTCCGCTAAAAACTGGAAAGAACCTTTCTGAGAAACTGCTTTGTGTTCCGTTAATTAATCTCACAGAGTTACAGCTTTCCTATCATGAAGCCGATCACTAAGGCTGTTCTTTTGGAATATGCAAAGTGATATTTGGAAGCCCATAGAGGGCTATGGTGAAAAAGGAAGTATCCTAAGACAAAAACTGAAAAGAAGCTTTCTGAGAAACTGCTTTGTGTTCTGTTAATTCGTCACCAGAGTTACAGCTTTCCCCTCGAAAAGCCTTTCGCTAAGACTGTTCTTGTGGAATTTGCAAAGTGAAATTTGGAAGCCAATTGTGGGCTATGATGAACAAGGACATTTCTTCCATTAAAAACCAAAAAGAAGATTTCTGAGAAACTGCTTAGTGTTTTGTTAGTTCATCTCACGGAATTACAGCTTTGCTCCCAGAAGCCTTTCGCTAAGACTGTTCTTGTGGAATTTGCAAAGTGATCTTAGAAGCCCGTAGAGGGCTATTGTGAAAAAGGAAATAACTTACGTTAAAAATCGGAAAGAAGATTTCTGAGAAACTGATGTGTGTTCTGTTAAAATATCTCACCGTGTTACAGCTTTCACCTCAAGAAGCCTTTCGCTAAGACTGTTCTTGTGGAATTTGCAAAGTGATATTTGGAAGCCCTTAGAGGGCTATGGTGAAAAAGGGAATATCTTCCGTTAAAAACTGGAAAGAAGCATTCTGTGATACTGCCGTGTGTTCTGTTAATACATCTAACCGAGTTACAGCTTTCCCCTCTAGAAGCCTTTCGCTAAGACTGTTCTTGTGGCATTTGCAATGTGATATTTGGAAGCCCTTAGAGGGCTATGGTGAAAAAGGAAATATCTTTCGTTAAAAACTGGAAAGAAGATATCTGAGAAACTGCTTTGTGTTCTGTTAATTCATCTCACAGCGTTACAGTTTTCCCCTCCCGAAGTCTTTCACTTCCACTGTTCTTGTGGAAATTGCATAGTGATATTTGGAATCCCATAGAGGGCTATGGTGAAAATGGAAATACCTTCAGTTAAAAAATGAAAAGAAGTTTTCCGAGAAACTGCTTTGTGTTCTGTTAATTCATCTCAAAGAGTTACAGCTTTCCCCTCAGGAAGCCTTCCGCTAAGACTGTTTTTGAGGAATTTCCAAAGTGATATGTGGAAGCCCATAGAGGGCTATGGTGAAAATGGAAATATCCTAAGATACTTACCGAAGAGAAGCTGTCTGAAAAACTGCTTTGTGTTCTGTTAGTTCATCTCACAGAGCTACAGCTTTTCCCTCAAGAAGCCGTTCATTAAGACTGTTTTGTGAAATTTGGAAAGTGATATTTGGAAGCCCATAGAGGACTATGGTGAAAAAGGAAATATCTTCCGTTAAAAACTGGAAAGAAGCATTCTGAGAAAATGCCGTGTCTTCTGTTAATACGTCTCACTGAGTTACAGCTTTCCTCTCAAGAAGCCTTTCGCTAAGACTGTTCTTGTGGGATTTCCAATGTGATATTTGGAAGCCCATAGAGAACTATGGTGAGAAAGGAAATATCCTCCGTTAAAAACTGGAAAGAAGATTTGTGAGAAAATGCTTTGTGTTCTGGTAATTCATCTCACAGAGTTAGAGATTTCCCCTCAAGAACCCTTTCGCTAAGACTGTTCTTGTGGAATTTGCAAAGTGATATGTGGAAGCCCAAAAGGGCTATGGTGAAAAAGGAAATATCCTCAGTTAAAAACTGGAAAGAAGCTTTCTGAGAAACTGCTTTGTGTTCAGTTAGTTCCTCTCACAGAGTTACAGCTTTCCCCTCAAGAAGACTTTCACTAAGACTGTTCATGTGGAATTTTCAAAGTGATAATTGGAATCCCATAGAGGGCTATGGTGAAAAAGGAAATATCCTAAGGTAAAAACTGAAAAGTAGGTTTCTGAGAAAATATTTTGTGTTCTGTTAATTCATCTTACAGAGTTACAGCTTTACCCTCAAGAAGCCTTTCGCTAAGACTTTTCTTCTGGAATTTGCAAAGTGATATTTGGAAACCCTATAGCCCTATGGTGCAAATGGAAATATCCTAAGATAAAAAACGAAAAGAAGGTTTCTGAGAAACTGCTTTGAATTCTTTTAATTCATGTTACAGATTTACAGCTTTTATCTCCAGAATCCTTTCGCTAAGACTGTTCTTGTGGAATTTGCAAAATGTTTTTGGAAGCCCATAGAGGGCTATGTTGAAAAAGGAAATATCCTAAGATAAAAACTGAAAAGAAGCTTTCTGAGAAACTGCTTTGTGTTCTGTTAATTCATCTCAGAGAGTTACAGCTTTCCCCTCAAGAAGTCTTTCACAAAGACTGTTCTTGTGTAATTTGCAAAGTGATATTTGGAAGACCATAGAGGGCTATGTTGAAAAAGGAAATATAGTAAGATAAAATCCGAAAAGAAGCTTTCTGAGAAACTGCTTTGTGTTCTGTTAATTCAACTCACAGTTACTCTTTTACCTCAGGAAGCCTTTCGCTAAGGCTGTTCTTGTGGAATTTACAAAGTGATATTTTGAAGCCCATAGAGGGCTATGGTGAAAAAGGAAATACCTTCAGTTAAAAACTGAAAAGAAGCTTTCTGAGAAACTGCTTTGTGTTCTGTTAATTCAACTCACAGTAACTCTTTTACCTCAGGAAGCCTTTCGCTAAGGCTGTTCTTGTGGAATTTACAAAGTGATATTTTGAAGCCCATAGAGGGCTATGGTGAAAAAGGAAATACCTTCAGTTAAAAACTGAAAAGAAGCTTTCTGAGAAACTGCTTTGTGTTCTGTTAATTCATCTCAAAGAGTTACTGCTTTTGCCTCAAGAATCCTTCCGCTAAGACTGTTTTTGTGGAATTTCCAAAGTGATATTTCGATGCCCATAGTAGGCTATGGTGAAAATGGAAATATCCTAAGATAAAAACCGAAAAGAAGCTGTATGGAAAGCTGTTTTGTGTTTTGTTAGTTCACTCACAGAGTTACAGCTTTCCCCTCAAGAAGCCGTTAACTAAGACTGTTTTGTGAAATTTGCAAAGTGATATTTGGAAGCCCATAGAGGGCTAAGGTGAAAAAGGAAATATCTTCCGTTAAAAACTGGAAAGAACCATTCTGAGAAAATGCGGTGTGTTCTGTTAGTACGTATCACCGAGGTACAGCTTTTCTCTCAAGAAGCCTTTCGCTAAGACTGTTCTTGTGGGATTTCCAAAGTGATATTTGGAAGCCCATAGAGGGCTATAGTGAAAAAGGAAATATCTTCAGTTAAATACTGGAAAGAAGCTTTCTGAGAGACTGCTTTGTGTTCTGTTAATTCATCTCACAGCGTTACAGCTTCCCCCCTCAAGAAACCTTTCGCTAAGACTGTTCTTGTGGAATTTGCAAAGTCATATTTGGAAGCCCATAGAGGACTATGGTGAAAAAGGAACTAACTTCCGTTAAAAACTGGAAAGAAGATTTGTGAGAAACTGCTTTGTGTTCTGTTAATTCAACTCACAGAGTTACAGATTTCCCCTTCAGAAGCCTTTCGCTAAGACTGTTCTTCTGGAATTTGCAAAGTGATATTTGGAAGCCCATGGAGGGCTATGGTGAAAAGGGAAATAACTTCCGTTAAAAACTGGAAAGAAGCTTTCTGAGAAACTGCCGTGTGTTCTGTTAATACATCTCAACGAGATACAGCTTTCCACTCAAGAAGCCTTTCTATAAGACTGTTCTTGTGGAATTTGCAAAGTGATACTTGGAAGCCCATAGAGGGCTATTTTGAAAATGGAAATATCCTAAGATAAAAACCGAAAAGAAGCTGTCTGAGAAACTGCTTTGTGTTGTGTTAGTTCATCTCACAGTGTTACAGCTTTCCCCTCAAGAAGCCCTTCACTAAGACTGTTGTTGTGTAATTTGCAAACTGATATTTGTAATCCCATAGAGGACTTTGGTGAAAAAGGAAATATCTTTCGTTAAAAACTGCAAAGAAGATTTCTGAGATACTGCTTTGTGTTCTGTTAATTCATCTCAGACAGTTACAGATTTCACCTCAAGAGGCCGTTCCCTAAGACTGTTCTTGTGGAATTTGCAAAGTGATATTTTGAAGCCCATAGTGGACTATGGTGAAAAAGGAAATATCTTCCGCTAAAAACTGGAAAGAACCTTTCTGAGAAACTGCTTTGTGTTCCGTTAATTAATCTCACAGAGTTACAGCTTTCCTATCATGAAGCCGATCACTAAGGCTGTTCTTTTGGAATATGCAAAGTGATATTTGGAAGCCCATAGAGGGCTATGGTGAAAAAGGAAGTATCCTAAGACAAAAACTGAAAAGAAGCTTTCTGAGAAACTGCTTCGTGTTCTGTTAATTCGTCACCAGAGTTACAGCTTTCCCCTCAAAAAGCCTTTCGCTAAGACTGTTCTTGTGGAATTTGCAAAGTGAAATTTGGAAGCCAATTGTGGGCTATGATGAACAAGGACATTTCTTCCATTAAAAACCAAAAAGAAGATTTCTGAGAAACTGCTTAGTGTTTTGTTAGTTCATCTCACGGAATTACAGCTTTGCTCCCAGAAGCCTTTCGCTAAGACTGTTCTTGTGGAATTTGCAAAGTGATCTTAGAAGCCCGTAGAGGGCTATTGTGAAAAAGGAAATAACTTACGTTAAAAATCGGAAAGAAGATTTCTGAGAAACTGATGTGTGTTCTGTTAAAATATCTCACCGTGTTACAGCTTTCACCTCAAGAAGCCTTTCGCTAAGACTGTTCTTGTGGAATTTGCAAAGTGATATTTGGAAGCCCTTAGAGGGCTATGGTGAAAAAGGGAATATCTTCCGTTAAAAACTGGAAAGAAGCATTCTGTGATACTGCCGTGTGTTCTGTTAATACATCTAACCGAGTTACAGCTTTCCCCTCTAGAAGCCTTTCGCTAAGACTGTTCTTGTGGCATTTGCAATGTGATATTTGGAAGCCCTTAGAGGGCTATGGTGAAAAAGGAAATATCTTCAGTTAAAAACTGGAAAGAAGCTTTCTGAGAAACTGCTTTGTGTTCTGTTAATTCATATCACAGAGTTACAGGTTTCCCCTCCAGAAGTCTTTCCCGAAGACTGTTCTTGTGGAATTTGCAAAGTGATATTTGGAAGCCCATAGAGGGCTATGGTGAAAAAGGACATATCTTCCATTAAAAACTGGAAAGAAATTTTCTGAGAAACTGCTTTGTTTTCTGTTAATTCATCTCACAGGGTTACAGCTTTCTTCTCAAGAAGCATTTCGGTAAGACTGTTCTTGTGGAATTTGCAAAGTGATATTTGCAAGCCCATAGAGGGCTATGGTGAAAAAGGACATATCTTCCGTTAAAAACTGGAAAGAAGATTTCTGAGAAACTGCTTTGTGTTCTGTTAATTCATCTCAGAGAGTTACAGATTTCCCCTCAAGAGGCTGTTCACTAAGACTGTTCTTCTGAAATTTGGAAAGTGATATTTAGAATCCCGTAGAGGGCTATTGTGAAAAAGGAATTATTTTCCGTTAAAAACTGGAAAGAAGCTTTCTGAGAAACTGCTTTGTGTTCTGTTAATTCATCTCACAGAGTTACATTTCCCTCTAAAAGCCTTTCGCTAAGGCTGTTGTCGAATTTGCAAAGTGATATTTGGAAGCACATAGAGGGCTATGGTGAAAAAGGAAATATCTTCAGTTAAAAACTGGAAAGAAGCTTTCTGAGAAACTGCCATGTGTTCTGATAATAGAACTCACCCAGTTACAGCTTTCCCTTCAAGAAGCCTTTCGCTAAGACTGTTGTTGTGGGATTTGCAAAATGATATTTGGAAGCCCATAGAGCGCTATGGTGAAAAAGGAAATATCTTCTGTTAAAAAGCGGAAAGAAGCTTTCTGAGAAACTCCTTTTTGTTCTGTTAATTCACCTCAAAGAGTTACAGCTTTCCACTCAATAATTCTTTCGCTAAGACTGTTCTTGTGGAATTTGCAAAGTGAGATTTGGAAGCCCATAGAGGTCTATGGTGAAAAAGGAAATATCGTAAGATAAAAACTGAAAAGAAGCTTTCTGAGAAATTGCTTTGTGTTCTGTTAATTCATCTCACATAGTTACAACATTTCCCTCTAAAAGCCTTTCGCTAAGACTGTTCTTGTGGAATTTGCAAAGTGATATTTGGAAGCCCATACAGGGTTATGTTGAAAAAGGAAATATCTTCGGTTAAAAACTGAAAGGAAGCTTTTTGAGAAACTGCTTTGTGTTCTGTTAATTCATCTCACAGAGTTACAACTTTCCCCTCAGGAAGCCTTTCGCTAAGACTGTTCTTGTGAAACTTGCAAAGTGATATTTGGAAGCCCATAGAGGGCTATGGCTTAAAAGGAAATATCCTCCGTTAGAAACTGGAAAGAAGCTATCTGAGAAACTGCTTTGTGTTCTGTTAATTCAGCTCACAGAGTTACAGTTTTCCCCTCAAGAAGCCGTTCACTAAGACTTTCCTTGTGGAATTTTCAAAGTGATATTTGAAGGCACATAGAGGGCTATGATGAAAAAGAAAACATCCAAAGATAAAAACTGAAATGAAGCTTTCTGTGAAACTGCTTTGTGTTCTGTTAATTCATCTCACAGAGTTACAGCTTTCTTCTCAAGAAGCCTTTCGGTAAAACTGTTCTTGTGGAATTTGCAAAGTGATATTTGGAAGCCCATAGAGGGCTATGGTGAAAAAGGACATATCTTCCGTTAAAAACTGGAAAGAAGCTTTTTGAGAAACTGCCGTGTGTTCTGTTAAAGCATCTCACCGAGTTACAGCTTTCCCGTCAAGAAGGCTTTCGCTAAGACTGTTCTTGTGGGATTTTCAAAGTGATATTTGGAAGCCCATAGAGGACTACGGTGAAAAAGGAAATATCTTTCGTTAAAAACTGGAAAGAAGATATCTGAGAAACTGCTTTGTGTTCTGTTAATTCATCTCACAGCGTTACAGTTTTCCCCTCCCGAAGTCTTTCACTTCCACTATTCTTGTGGAAATTGCATAGTGATATTTGGAATCCCATAGAGGGCTATGGTGAAAATGGAAATACCTTCAGTTAAAAAATGAAAAGAAGTTTTCCGAGAAACTGCTTTGTGTTCTGTTAATTCATCTCAAAGAGTTACAGCTTTCCCCTCAGGAAGCCTTCCGCTAAGACTGTTTTTGAGGAATTTCCAAAGTGATATGTGGAAGCCCATAGAGGGCTATGGTGAAAATGGAAATATCCTAAGATACTTACCGAAGAGAAGCTGTCTGAAAAACTGCTTTGTGTTCTGTTAGTTCATCTCACAGAGCTACAGCTTTTCCCTCAAGAAGCCGTTCATTAAGACTGTTTTGTGAAATTTGGAAAGTGATATTTGGAAACCCATAGAGGACTATGGTGAAAAAGGAAATATCTTCCGTTAAAAACTGGAAAGAAGCATTCTGAGAAAATGCCGTGTCTTCTGTTAATACGTCTCACTGAGTTACAGCTTTCCTCTCAAGAAGCCTTTCGCTAAGACTGTTCTTGTGGGATTTCCAATGTGATATTTGGAAGCCCATAGAGAACTATGGTGAGAAAGGAAATATCCTCCGTTAAAAACTGGAAAGAAGATTTGTGAGAAAATGCTTTGTGTTCTGGTAATTCATCTCACAGAGATAGAGATTTCCCCTCAAGAACCCTTTCGCTAAGACTGTTCTTGTGGAATTTGCAAAGTGATATGTGGAAGCCCAAAAGGGCTATGGTGAAAAAGGAAATATCCTCAGTTAAAAACTGGAAAGAAGCTTTCTGAGAAACTGCTTTGTGTTCAGTTAGTTCCTCTCACAGAGTTACAGCTTTCCCCTCAAGAAGACTTTCACTAAGACTGTTCATGTGGAATTTTCAAAGTGATAATTGGAATCCCATAGAGGGCTATGGTGAAAAAGGAAATATCCTAAGGTAAAAACTGAAAAGTAGGTTTCTGAGAAAATATTTTGTGTTCTGTTAATTCATCTTACAGAGTTACAGCTTTACCCTCAAGAAGCCTTTCGCTAAGACTTTTCTTCTGGAATTTGCAAAGTGATATTTGGAAACCCTATAGCCCTATGGTGCAAATGGAAATATCCTAAGATAAAAAACGAAAAGAAGGTTTCTGAGAAACTGCTTTGAATTCTTTTAATTCATGTTACAGATTTACAGCTTTTATCTCCAGAATCCTTTCGCTAAGACTGTTCTTGTGGAATTTGCAAAATGTTTTTGGAAGCCCATAGAGGGCTATGTTGAAAAAGGAAATATCCTAAGATAAAAACTGAAAAGAAGCTTTCTGAGAAACTGCTTTGTGTTCTGTTAATTCATCTCAGAGAGTTACAGCTTTCCCCTCAAGAAGTCTTTCACAAAGACTGTTCTTGTGTAATTTGCAAAGTGATATTTGGAAGACCATAGAGGGCTATGTTGAAAAAGGAAATATAGTAAGATAAAATCCGAAAAGAAGCTTTCTGAGAAACTGCTTTGTGTTCTGTTAATTCAACTCACAGTTACTCTTTTACCTCAGGAAGCCTTTCGCTAAGGCTGTTCTTGTGGAATTTACAAAGTGATATTTTGAAGCCCATAGAGGGCTATGGTGAAAAAGGAAATACCTTCAGTTAAAAACTGAAAAGAAGCTTTCTGAGAAACTGCTTTGTGTTCTGTTAATTCAACTCACAGTTACTCTTTTACCTCAGGAAGCCTTTCGCTAAGGCTGTTCTTGTGGAATTTACAAAGTGATATTTTGAAGCCCATAGAGGGCTATGGTGAAAAAGGAAATACCTTCAGTTAAAAACTGAAAAGAAGCTTTCTGAGAAACTGCTTTGTGTTCTGTTAATTCATCTCAAAGAGTTACTGCTTTTGCCTCAAGAATCCTTCCGCTAAGACTGTTTTTGTGGAATTTCCAAAGTGATATTTCGATGCCCATAGTAGGCTATGGTGAAAATGGAAATATCCTAAGATAAAAACCGAAAAGAAGCTGTATGGAAAGCTGTTTTGTGTTTTGTTAGTTCACTCACAGAGTTACAGCTTTCCCCTCAAGAAGCCGTTAACTAAGACTGTTTTGTGAAATTTGCAAAGTGATATTTGGAAGCCCATAGAGGGCTAAGGTGAAAAAGGAAATATCTTCCGTTAAAAACTGGAAAGAACCATTCTGAGAAAATGCGGTGTGTTCTGTTAGTACGTATCACCGAGGTACAGCTTTTCTCTCAAGAAGCCTTTCGCTAAGACTGTTCTTGTGGGATTTCCAAAGTGATATTTGGAAGCCCATAGAGGGCTATAGTGAAAAAGGAAATATCTTCAGTTAAATACTGGAAAGAAGCTTTCTGAGAGACTGCTTTGTGTTCTGTTAATTCATCTCACAGAGTTACAGCTTCCCCCCTCAAGAAGCCTTTCGCTAAGACTGTTCTTGTGGAATTTGCAAAGTCATATTTGGAAGCCCATAGAGGACTATGGTGAAAAAGGAACTAACTTCCGTTAAAAACTGGAAAGAAGATTTGTGAGAAACTGCTTTGTGTTCTGTTAATTCAACTCACAGAGTTACAGATTTCCCCTTCAGAAGCCTTTCGCTAAGACTGTTCTTCTGGAATTTGCAAAGTGATATTTGGAAGCCCATGGAGGGCTATGGTGAAAAGGGAAATAACTTCCGTTAAAAACTGGAAAGAAGCTTTCTGAGAAACTGCCGTGTGTTCTGTTAATACATCTCAACGAGATACAGCTTTCCACTCAAGAAGCCTTTCTATAAGACTGTTCTTGTGGAATTTGCAAAGTGATACTTGGAAGCCCATAGAGGGCTATTTTGAAAATGGAAATATCCTAAGATAAAAACCGAAAAGAAGCTGTCTGAGAAACTGCTTTGTGTTGTGTTAGTTCATCTCACAGTGTTACAGCTTTCCCCTCAAGAAGCCCTTCACTAAGACTGTTTTTGTGTAATTTGCAAACTGATATTTGTAATCCCATAGAGGACTTTGGTGAAAAAGGAAATATCTTTCGTTAAAAACTGCAAAGAAGATTTCTGAGATACTGCTTTGTGTTCTGTTAATTCATCTCAGACAGTTACAGATTTCACCTCAAGAGGCCGTTCCCTAAGACTGTTCTTGTGGAATTTGCAAAGTGATATTTTGAAGCCCATAGTGGACTATGGTGAAAAAGGAAATATCTTCCGCTAAAAACTGGAAAGAACCTTTCTGAGAAACTGCTTTGTGTTCCGTTAATTAATCTCACAGAGTTACAGCTTTCCTATCATGAAGCCGATCACTAAGGCTGTTCTTTTGGAATATGCAAAGTGATATTTGGAAGCCCATAGAGGACTATGGTGAAAAAGGAAGTATCCTAAGACAAAAACTGAAAAGAAGCTTTCTGAGAAACTGCTTTGTGTTCTGTTAATTCGTCACCAGAGTTACAGCTTTCCCCTCGAAAAGCCTTTCGCTAAGACTGTTCTTGTGGAATTTGCAAAGTGAAATTTGGAAGCCAATTGTGGGCTATGATGAACAAGGACATTTCTTCCATTAAAAACCAAAAAGAAGATTTCTGAGAAACTGCTTAGTGTTTTGTTAGTTCATCTCACGGAATTACAGCTTTGCTCCCAGAAGCCTTTCGCTAAGACTGTTCTTGTGGAATTTGCAAAGTGATCTTAGAAGCCCGTAGAGGGCTATTGTGAAAAAGGAAATAACTTACGTTAAAAATCGGAAAGAAGATTTATGAGAAACTGATGTGTGTTCTGTTAAAATATCTCACCGTGTTACAGCTTTCACCTCAAGAAGCCTTTCGCTAAGACTGTTCTTGTGGAATTTGCAAAGTGATATTTGGAAGCCCTTAGAGGGCTATGGTGAAAAAGGGAATATCTTCCGTTAAAAACTGGAAAGAAGCATTCTGTGATACTGCCGTGTGTTCTGTTAATACATCTAACCGAGTTACAGCTTTCCCCTCTACAAGCCTTTCGCTAAGACTGTTCTTGTGGCATTTGCAATGTGATATTTGGAAGCCCTTAGAGGGCTATGGTGAAAAAGGAAATATCTTTCGTTAAAAACTGGAAAGAAGATATCTGAGAAACTGCTTTGTGTTCTGTTAATTCATCTCACAGCGTTACAGTTTTCCCCTCCCGAAGTCTTTCACTTCCACTGTTCTTGTGGAAATTGCATAGTGATATTTGGAATCCCATAGAGGGCTATGGTGAAAATGGAAATACCTTCAGTTAAAAAATGAAAAGAAGTTTTCCGAGAAACTGCTTTGTGTTCTGTTAATTCATCTCAAAGAGTTACAGCTTTCCCCTCAGGAAGCCTTCCGCTAAGACTGTTTTTGAGGAATTTCCAAAGTGATATGTGGAAGCCCATAGAGGGCTATGGTGAAAATGGAAATATCCTAAGATACTTACCGAAGAGAAGCTGTCTGAAAAACTGCTTTGTGTTCTGTTAGTTCATCTCACAGAGCTACAGCTTTTCCCTCAAGAAGCCGTTCATTAAGACTGTTTTGTGAAATTTGGAAAGTGATATTTGGAAGCCCATAGAGGACTATGGTGAAAAAGGAAATATCTTCCGTTAAAAACTGGAAAGAAGCATTCTGAGAAAATGCCGTGTCTTCTGTTAATACGTCTCACTGAGTTACAGCTTTCCTCTCAAGAAGCCTTTCGCTAAGACTGTTCTTGTGGGATTTCCAATGTGATATTTGGAAGCCCATAGAGAACTATGGTGAGAAAGGAAATATCCTCCGTTAAAAACTGGAAAGAAGATTTGTGAGAAAATGCTTTGTGTTCTGGTAATTCATCTCACAGAGTTAGAGATTTCCCCTCAAGAACCCTTTCGCTAAGACTGTTCTTGTGGAATTTGCAAAGTGATATGTGGAAGCCCAAAAGGGCTATGGTGAAAAAGGAAATATCCTCAGTTAAAAACTGGAAAGAAGCTTTCTGAGAAACTGCTTTGTGTTCAGTTAGTTCCTCTCACAGAGTTACAGCTTTCCCCTCAAGAAGACTTTCACTAAGACTGTTCATGTGGAATTTTCAAAGTGATAATTGGAATCCCATAGAGGGCTATGGTGAAAAAGGAAATATCCTAAGGTAAAAACTGAAAAGTAGGTTTCTGAGAAAATATTTTGTGTTCTGTTAATTCATCTTACAGAGTTACAGCTTTACCCTCAAGAAGCCTTTCGCTAAGACTTTTCTTCTGGAATTTGCAAAGTGATATTTGGAAACCCTATAGCCCTATGGTGCAAATGGAAATATCCTAAGATAAAAAACGAAAAGAAGGTTTCTGAGAAACTGCTTTGAATTCTTTTAATTCATGTTACAGATTTACAGCTTTTATCTCCAGAATCCTTTCGCTAAGACTGTTCTTGTGGAATTTGCAAAATGTTTTTGGAAGCCCATAGAGGGCTATGTTGAAAAAGGAAATATCCTAAGATAAAAACTGAAAAGAAGCTTTCTGAGAAACTGCTTTGTGTTCTGTTAATTCATCTCAGAGAGTTACAGCTTTCCCCTCAAGAAGTCTTTCACAAAGACTGTTCTTGTGTAATTTGCAAAGTGATATTTGGAAGACCATAGAGGGCTATGTTGAAAAAGGAAATATAGTAAGATAAAATCCGAAAAGAAGCTTTCTGAGAAACTGCTTTGTGTTCTGTTAATTCAACTCACAGTTACTCTTTTACCTCAGGAAGCCTTTCGCTAAGGCTGTTCTTGTGGAATTTACAAAGTGATATTTTGAAGCCCATAGAGGGCTATGGTGAAAAAGGAAATACCTTCAGTTAAAAACTGAAAAGAAGCTTTCTGAGAAACTGCTTTGTGTTCTGTTAATTCAACTCACAGTAACTCTTTTACCTCAGGAAGCCTTTCGCTAAGGCTGTTCTTGTGGAATTTACAAAGTGATATTTTGAAGCCCATAGAGGGCTATGGTGAAAAAGGAAATACCTTCAGTTAAAAACTGAAAAGAAGCTTTCTGAGAAACTGCTTTGTGTTCTGTTAATTCATCTCAAAGAGTTACTGCTTTTGCCTCAAGAATCCTTCCGCTAAGACTGTTTTTGTGGAATTTCCAAAGTGATATTTCGATGCCCATAGTAGGCTATGGTGAAAATGGAAATATCCTAAGATAAAAACCGAAAAGAAGCTGTATGGAAAGCTGTTTTGTGTTTTGTTAGTTCACTCACAGAGTTACAGCTTTCCCCTCAAGAAGCCGTTAACTAAGACTGTTTTGTGAAATTTGCAAAGTGATATTTGGAAGCCCATAGAGGGCTAAGGTGAAAAAGGAAATATCTTCCGTTAAAAACTGGAAAGAACCATTCTGAGAAAATGCGGTGTGTTCTGTTAGTACGTATCACCGAGGTACAGCTTTTCTCTCAAGAAGCCTTTCGCTAAGACTGTTCTTGTGGGATTTCCAAAGTGATATTTGGAAGCCCATAGAGGGCTATAGTGAAAAAGGAAATATCTTCAGTTAAATACTGGAAAGAAGCTTTCTGAGAGACTGCTTTGTGTTCTGTTAATTCATCTCACAGCGTTACAGCTTCCCCCCTCAAGAAGCCTTTCGCTAAGACTGTTCTTGTGGAATTTGCAAAGTCATATTTGGAAGCCCATAGAGGACTATGGTGAAAAAGGAACTAACTTCCGTTAAAAACTGGAAAGAAGATTTGTGAGAAACTGCTTTGTGTTCTGTTAATTCAACTCACAGAGTTACAGATTTCCCCTTCAGAAGCCTTTCGCTAAGACTGTTCTTCTGGAATTTGCAAAGTGATATTTGGAAGCCCATGGAGGGCTATGGTGAAAAGGGAAATAACTTCCGTTAAAAACTGGAAAGAAGCTTTCTGAGAAACTGCCGTGTGTTCTGTTAATACATCTCAACGAGATACAGCTTTCCACTCAAGAAGCCTTTCTATAAGACTGTTCTTGTGGAATTTGCAAAGTGATACTTGGAAGCCCATAGAGGGCTATTTTGAAAATGGAAATATCCTAAGATAAAAACCGAAAAGAAGCTGTCTGAGAAACTGCTTTGTGTTGTGTTAGTTCATCTCACAGTGTTACAGCTTTCCCCTCAAGAAGCCCTTCACTAAGACTGTTGTTGTGTAATTTGCAAACTGATATTTGTAATCCCATAGAGGACTTTGGTGAAAAAGGAAATATCTTTCGTTAAAAACTGCAAAGAAGATTTCTGAGATACTGCTTTGTGTTCTGTTAATTCATCTCAGACAGTTACAGATTTCACCTCAAGAGGCCGTTCCCTAAGACTGTTCTTGTGGAATTTGCAAAGTGATATTTTGAAGCCCATAGTGGACTATGGTGAAAAAGGAAATATCTTCCGCTAAAAACTGGAAAGAACCTTTCTGAGAAACTGCTTTGTGTTCCGTTAATTAATCTCACAGAGTTACAGCTTTCCTATCATGAAGCCGATCACTAAGGCTGTTCTTTTGGAATATGCAAAGTGATATTTGGAAGCCCATAGAGGGCTATGGTGAAAAAGGAAGTATCCTAAGACAAAAACTGAAAAGAAGCTTTCTGAGAAACTGCTTCGTGTTCTGTTAATTCGTCACCAGAGTTACAGCTTTCCCCTCAAAAAGCCTTTCGCTAAGACTGTTCTTGTGGAATTTGCAAAGTGAAATTTGGAAGCCAATTGTGGGCTATGATGAACAAGGACATTTCTTCCATTAAAAACCAAAAAGAAGATTTCTGAGAAACTGCTTAGTGTTTTGTTAGTTCATCTCACGGAATTACAGCTTTGCTCCCAGAAGCCTTTCGCTAAGACTGTTCTTGTGGAATTTGCAAAGTGATCTTAGAAGCCCGTAGAGGGCTATTGTGAAAAAGGAAATAACTTACGTTAAAAATCGGAAAGAAGATTTCTGAGAAACTGATGTGTGTTCTGTTAAAATATCTCACCGTGTTACAGCTTTCACCTCAAGAAGCCTTTCGCTAAGACTGTTCTTGTGGAATTTGCAAAGTGATATTTGGAAGCCCTTAGAGGGCTATGGTGAAAAAGGGAATATCTTCCGTTAAAAACTGGAAAGAAGCATTCTGTGATACTGCCGTGTGTTCTGTTAATACATCTAACCGAGTTACAGCTTTCCCCTCTAGAAGCCTTTCGCTAAGACTGTTCTTGTGGCATTTGCAATGTGATATTTGGAAGCCCTTAGAGGGCTATGGTGAAAAAGGAAATATCTTCAGTTAAAAACTGGAAAGAAGCTTTCTGAGAAACTGCTTTGTGTTCTGTTAATTCATATCACAGAGTTACAGGTTTCCCCTCCAGAAGTCTTTCCCGAAGACTGTTCTTGTGGAATTTGCAAAGTGATATTTGGAAGCCCATAGAGGGCTATGGTGAAAAAGGACATATCTTCCATTAAAAACTGGAAAGAAATTTTCTGAGAAACTGCTTTGTTTTCTGTTAATTCATCTCACAGGGTTACAGCTTTCTTCTCAAGAAGCATTTCGGTAAGACTGTTCTTGTGGAATTTGCAAAGTGATATTTGCAAGCCCATAGAGGGCTATGGTGAAAAAGGACATATCTTCCGTTAAAAACTGGAAAGAAGATTTCTGAGAAACTGCTTTGTGTTCTGTTAATTCATCTCAGAGAGTTACAGATTTCCCCTCAAGAGGCTGTTCACTAAGACTGTTCTTCTGAAATTTGGAAAGTGATATTTAGAATCCCGTAGAGCGCTATTGTGAAAAAGGAATTATTTTCCGTTAAAAACTGGAAAGAAGCTTTCTGAGAAACTGCTTTGTGTTCTGTTAATTCATCTCACAGAGTTACATTTCCCTCTAAAAGCCTTTCGCTAAGGCTGTTGTCGAATTTGCAAAGTGATATTTGGAAGCACATAGAGGGCTATGGTGAAAAAGGAAATATCTTCAGTTAAAAACTGGAAAGAAGCTTTCTGAGAAACTGCCATGTGTTCTGATAATAGAACTCACCCAGTTACAGCTTTCCCTTCAAGAAGCCTTTCGCTAAGACTGTTGTTGTGGGATTTGCAAAATGATATTTGGAAGCCCATAGAGCGCTATGGTGAAAAAGGAAATATCTTCTGTTAAAAAGCGGAAAGAAGCTTTCTGAGAAACTCCTTTTTGTTCTGTTAATTCACCTCAAAGAGTTACAGCTTTCCACTCAATAATTCTTTCGCTAAGACTGTTCTTGTGGAATTTGCAAAGTGAGATTTGGAAGCCCATAGAGGTCTATGGTGAAAAAGGAAATATCGTAAGATAAAAACTGAAAAGAAGCTTTCTGAGAAATTGCTTTGTGTTCTGTTAATTCATCTCACATAGTTACAACATTTCCCTCTAAAAGCCTTTCGCTAAGACTGTTCTTGTGGAATTTGCAAAGTGATATTTGGAAGCCCATACAGGGTTATGTTGAAAAAGGAAATATCTTCGGTTAAAAACTGAAAAGAAGCTTTTTGAGAAACTGCTTTGTGTTCTGTTAATTCATCTCACAGAGTTACAACTTTCCCCTCAGGAAGCCTTTCGCTAAGACTGTTCTTGTGAAACTTGCAAAGTGATATTTGGAAGCCCATAGAGGGCTATGGCTTAAAAGGAAATATCCTCCGTTAGAAACTGGAAAGAAGCTATCTGAGAAACTGCTTTGTGTTCTGTTAATTCAGCTCACAGAGTTACAGTTTTCCCCTCAAGAAGCCGTTCACTAAGACTTTCCTTGTGGAATTTTCAAAGTGATATTTGAAGGCACATAGAGGGCTATGATGAAAAAGAAAACATCCAAAGATAAAAACTGAAATGAAGCTTTCTGTGAAACTGCTTTGTGTTCTGTTAATTCATCTCACAGAGTTACAGCTTTCTTCTCAAGAAGCCTTTCGGTAAAACTGTTCTTGTGGAATTTGCAAAGTGATATTTGGAAGCCCATAGAGGGCTATGGTGAAAAAGGACATATCTTCCGTTAAAAACTGGAAAGAAGCTTTTTGAGAAACTGCCGTGTGTTCTGTTAAAGCATCTCACCGAGTTACAGCTTTCCCGTCAAGAAGGCTTTCGCTAAGACTGTTCTTGTGGGATTTTCAAAGTGATATTTGGAAGCCCATAGAGGACTACGGTGAAAAAGGAAATATCTTTCGTTAAAAACTGGAAAGAAGATATCTGAGAAACTGCTTTGTGTTCTGTTAATTCATCTCACAGCGTTACAGTTTTCCCCTCCCGAAGTCTTTCACTTCCACTATTCTTGTGGAAATTGCATAGTGATATTTGGAATCCCATAGAGGGCTATGGTGAAAATGGAAATACCTTCAGTTAAAAAATGAAAAGAAGTTTTCCGAGAAACTGCTTTGTGTTCTGTTAATTCATCTCAAAGAGTTACAGCTTTCCCCTCAGGAAGCCTTCCGCTAAGACTGTTTTTGAGGAATTTCCAAAGTGATATGTGGAAGCCCATAGAGGGCTATGGTGAAAATGGAAATATCCTAAGATACTTACCGAAGAGAAGCTGTCTGAAAAACTGCTTTGTGTTCTGTTAGTTCATCTCACAGAGCTACAGCTTTTCCCTCAAGAAGCCGTTCATTAAGACTGTTTTGTGAAATTTGGAAAGTGATATTTGGAAACCCATAGAGGACTATGGTGAAAAAGGAAATATCTTCCGTTAAAAACTGGAAAGAAGCATTCTGAGAAAATGCCGTGTCTTCTGTTAATACGTCTCACTGAGTTACAGCTTTCCTCTCAAGAAGCCTTTCGCTAAGACTGTTCTTGTGGGATTTCCAATGTGATATTTGGAAGCCCATAGAGAACTATGGTGAGAAAGGAAATATCCTCCGTTAAAAACTGGAAAGAAGATTTGTGAGAAAATGCTTTGTGTTCTGGTAATTCATCTCACAGAGATAGAGATTTCCCCTCAAGAACCCTTTCGCTAAGACTGTTCTTGTGGAATTTGCAAAGTGATATGTGGAAGCCCAAAAGGGCTATGGTGAAAAAGGAAATATCCTCAGTTAAAAACTGGAAAGAAGCTTTCTGAGAAACTGCTTTGTGTTCAGTTAGTTCCTCTCACAGAGTTACAGCTTTCCCCTCAAGAAGACTTTCACTAAGACTGTTCATGTGGAATTTTCAAAGTGATAATTGGAATCCCATAGAGGGCTATGGTGAAAAAGGAAATATCCTAAGGTAAAAACTGAAAAGTAGGTTTCTGAGAAAATATTTTGTGTTCTGTTAATTCATCTTACAGAGTTACAGCTTTACCCTCAAGAAGCCTTTCGCTAAGACTTTTCTTCTGGAATTTGCAAAGTGATATTTGGAAACCCTATAGCCCTATGGTGCAAATGGAAATATCCTAAGATAAAAAACGAAAAGAAGGTTTCTGAGAAACTGCTTTGAATTCTTTTAATTCATGTTACAGATTTACAGCTTTTATCTCCAGAATCCTTTCGCTAAGACTGTTCTTGTGGAATTTGCAAAATGTTTTTGGAAGCCCATAGAGGGCTATGTTGAAAAAGGAAATATCCTAAGATAAAAACTGAAAAGAAGCTTTCTGAGAAACTGCTTTGTGTTCTGTTAATTCATCTCAGAGAGTTACAGCTTTCCCCTCAAGAAGTCTTTCACAAAGACTGTTCTTGTGTAATTTGCAAAGTGATATTTGGAAGACCATAGAGGGCTATGTTGAAAAAGGAAATATAGTAAGATAAAATCCGAAAAGAAGCTTTCTGAGAAACTGCTTTGTGTTCTGTTAATTCAACTCACAGTTACTCTTTTACCTCAGGAAGCCTTTCGCTAAGGCTGTTCTTGTGGAATTTACAAAGTGATATTTTGAAGCCCATAGAGGGCTATGGTGAAAAAGGAAATACCTTCAGTTAAAAACTGAAAAGAAGCTTTCTGAGAAACTGCTTTGTGTTCTGTTAATTCAACTCACAGTAACTCTTTTACCTCAGGAAGCCTTTCGCTAAGGCTGTTCTTGTGGAATTTACAAAGTGATATTTTGAAGCCCATAGAGGGCTATGGTGAAAAAGGAAATACCTTCAGTTAAAAACTGAAAAGAAGCTTTCTGAGAAACTGCTTTGTGTTCTGTTAATTCATCTCAAAGAGTTACTGCTTTTGCCTCAAGAATCCTTCCGCTAAGACTGTTTTTGTGGAATTTCCAAAGTGATATTTCGATGCCCATAGTAGGCTATGGTGAAAATGGAAATATCCTAAGATAAAAACCGAAAAGAAGCTGTATGGAAAGCTGTTTTGTGTTTTGTTAGTTCACTCACAGAGTTACAGCTTTCCCCTCAAGAAGCCGTTAACTAAGACTGTTTTGTGAAATTTGCAAAGTGATATTTGGAAGCCCATAGAGGGCTAAGGTGAAAAAGGAAATATCTTCCGTTAAAAACTGGAAAGAACCATTCTGAGAAAATGCGGTGTGTTCTGTTAGTACGTATCACCGAGGTACAGCTTTTCTCTCAAGAAGCCTTTCGCTAAGACTGTTCTTGTGGGATTTCCAAAGTGATATTTGGAAGCCCATAGAGGGCTATAGTGAAAAAGGAAATATCTTCAGTTAAATACTGGAAAGAAGCTTTCTGAGAGACTGCTTTGTGTTCTGTTAATTCATCTCACAGCGTTACAGCTTCCCCCCTCAAGAAGCCTTTCGCTAAGACTGTTCTTGTGGAATTTGCAAAGTCATATTTGGAAGCCCATAGAGGACTATGGTGAAAAAGGAACTAACTTCCGTTAAAAACTGGAAAGAAGATTTGTGAGAAACTGCTTTGTGTTCTGTTAATTCAACTCACAGAGTTACAGATTTCCCCTTCAGAAGCCTTTCGCTAAGACTGTTCTTCTGGAATTTGCAAAGTGATATTTGGAAGCCCATGGAGGGCTATGGTGAAAAGGGAAATAACTTCCGTTAAAAACTGGAAAGAAGCTTTCTGAGAAACTGCCGTGTGTTCTGTTAATACATCTCAACGAGATACAGCTTTCCACTCAAGAAGCCTTTCTATAAGACTGTTCTTGTGGAATTTGCAAAGTGATACTTGGAAGCCCATAGAGGGCTATTTTGAAAATGGAAATATCCTAAGATAAAAACCGAAAAGAAGCTGTCTGAGAAACTGCTTTGTGTTGTGTTAGTTCATCTCACAGTGTTACAGCTTTCCCCTCAAGAAGCCCTTCACTAAGACTGTTGTTGTGTAATTTGCAAACTGATATTTGTAATCCCATAGAGGACTTTGGTGAAAAAGGAAATATCTTTCGTTAAAAACTGCAAAGAAGATTTCTGAGATACTGCTTTGTGTTCTGTTAATTCATCTCAGACAGTTACAGATTTCACCTCAAGAGGCCGTTCCCTAAGACTGTTCTTGTGGAATTTGCAAAGTGATATTTTGAAGCCCATAGTGGACTATGGTGAAAAAGGAAATATCTTCCGCTAAAAACTGGAAAGAACCTTTCTGAGAAACTGCTTTGTGTTCCGTTAATTAATCTCACAGAGTTACAGCTTTCCTATCATGAAGCCGATCACTAAGGCTGTTCTTTTGGAATATGCAAAGTGATATTTGGAAGCCCATAGAGGGCTATGGTGAAAAAGGAAGTATCCTAAGACAAAAACTGAAAAGAAGCTTTCTGAGAAACTGCTTCGTGTTCTGTTAATTCGTCACCAGAGTTACAGCTTTCCCCTCAAAAAGCCTTTCGCTAAGACTGTTCTTGTGGAATTTGCAAAGTGAAATTTGGAAGCCAATTGTGGGCTATGATGAACAAGGACATTTCTTCCATTAAAAACCAAAAAGAAGATTTCTGAGAAACTGCTTAGTGTTTTGTTAGTTCATCTCACGGAATTACAGCTTTGCTCCCAGAAGCCTTTCGCTAAGACTGTTCTTGTGGAATTTGCAAAGTGATCTTAGAAGCCCGTAGAGGGCTATTGTGAAAAAGGAAATAACTTACGTTAAAAATCGGAAAGAAGATTTCTGAGAAACTGATGTGTGTTCTGTTAAAATATCTCACCGTGTTACAGCTTTCACCTCAAGAAGCCTTTCGCTAAGACTGTTCTTGTGGAATTTGCAAAGTGATATTTGGAAGCCCTTAGAGGGCTATGGTGAAAAAGGGAATATCTTCCGTTAAAAACTGGAAAGAAGCATTCTGTGATACTGCCGTGTGTTCTGTTAATACATCTAACCGAGTTACAGCTTTCCCCTCTAGAAGCCTTTCGCTAAGACTGTTCTTGTGGCATTTGCAATGTGATATTTGGAAGCCCTTAGAGGGCTATGGTGAAAAAGGAAATATCTTCAGTTAAAAACTGGAAAGAAGCTTTCTGAGAAACTGCTTTGTGTTCTGTTAATTCATATCACAGAGTTACAGGTTTCCCCTCCAGAAGTCTTTCCCGAAGACTGTTCTTGTGGAATTTGCAAAGTGATATTTGGAAGCCCATAGAGGGCTATGGTGAAAAAGGACATATCTTCCATTAAAAACTGGAAAGAAATTTTCTGAGAAACTGCTTTGTTTTCTGTTAATTCATCTCACAGGGTTACAGCTTTCTTCTCAAGAAGCATTTCGGTAAGACTGTTCTTGTGGAATTTGCAAAGTGATATTTGCAAGCCCATAGAGGGCTATGGTGAAAAAGGACATATCTTCCGTTAAAAACTGGAAAGAAGATTTCTGAGAAACTGCTTTGTGTTCTGTTAATTCATCTCAGAGAGTTACAGATTTCCCCTCAAGAGGCTGTTCACTAAGACTGTTCTTCTGAAATTTGGAAAGTGATATTTAGAATCCCGTAGAGGGCTATTGTGAAAAAGGAATTATTTTCCGTTAAAAACTGGAAAGAAGCTTTCTGAGAAACTGCTTTGTGTTCTGTTAATTCATCTCACAGAGTTACATTTCCCTCTAAAAGCCTTTCGCTAAGGCTGTTGTCGAATTTGCAAAGTGATATTTGGAAGCACATAGAGGGCTATGGTGAAAAAGGAAATATCTTCAGTTAAAAACTGGAAAGAAGCTTTCTGAGAAACTGCCATGTGTTCTGATAATAGAACTCACCCAGTTACAGCTTTCCCTTCAAGAAGCCTTTCGCTAAGACTGTTGTTGTGGGATTTGCAAAATGATATTTGGAAGCCCATAGAGCGCTATGGTGAAAAAGGAAATATCTTCTGTTAAAAAGCGGAAAGAAGCTTTCTGAGAAACTCCTTTTTGTTCTGTTAATTCACCTCAAAGAGTTACAGCTTTCCACTCAATAATTCTTTCGCTAAGACTGTTCTTGTGGAATTTGCAAAGTGAGATTTGGAAGCCCATAGAGGTCTATGGTGAAAAAGGAAATATCGTAAGATAAAAACTGAAAAGAAGCTTTCTGAGAAATTGCTTTGTGTTCTGTTAATTCATCTCACATAGTTACAACATTTCCCTCTAAAAGCCTTTCGCTAAGACTGTTCTTGTGGAATTTGCAAAGTGATATTTGGAAGCCCATACAGGGTTATGTTGAAAAAGGAAATATCTTCGGTTAAAAACTGAAAAGAAGCTTTTTGAGAAACTGCTTTGTGTTCTGTTAATTCATCTCACAGAGTTACAACTTTCCCCTCAGGAAGCCTTTCGCTAAGACTGTTCTTGTGAAACTTGCAAAGTGATATTTGGAAGCCCATAGAGGGCTATGGCTTAAAAGGAAATATCCTCCGTTAGAAACTGGAAAGAAGCTATCTGAGAAACTGCTTTGTGTTCTGTTAATTCAGCTCACAGAGTTACAGTTTTCCCCTCAAGAAGCCGTTCACTAAGACTTTCCTTGTGGAATTTTCAAAGTGATATTTGAAGGCACATAGAGGGCTATGATGAAAAAGAAAACATCCAAAGATAAAAACTGAAATGAAGCTTTCTGTGAAACTGCTTTGTGTTCTGTTAATTCATCTCACAGAGTTACAGCTTTCTTCTCAAGAAGCCTTTCGGTAAAACTGTTCTTGTGGAATTTGCAAAGTGATATTTGGAAGCCCATAGAGGGCTATGGTGAAAAAGGACATATCTTCCGTTAAAAACTGGAAAGAAGCTTTTTGAGAAACTGCCGTGTGTTCTGTTAAAGCATCTCACCGAGTTACAGCTTTCCCGTCAAGAAGGCTTTCGCTAAGACTGTTCTTGTGGGATTTTCAAAGTGATATTTGGAAGCCCATAGAGGACTACGGTGAAAAAGGAAATATCTTTCGTTAAAAACTGGAAAGAAGATATCTGAGAAACTGCTTTGTGTTCTGTTAATTCATCTCACAGCGTTACAGTTTTCCCCTCCCGAAGTCTTTCACTTCCACTATTCTTGTGGAAATTGCATAGTGATATTTGGAATCCCATAGAGGGCTATGGTGAAAATGGAAATACCTTCAGTTAAAAAATGAAAAGAAGTTTTCCGAGAAACTGCTTTGTGTTCTGTTAATTCATCTCAAAGAGTTACAGCTTTCCCCTCAGGAAGCCTTCCGCTAAGACTGTTTTTGAGGAATTTCCAAAGTGATATGTGGAAGCCCATAGAGGGCTATGGTGAAAATGGAAATATCCTAAGATACTTACCGAAGAGAAGCTGTCTGAAAAACTGCTTTGTGTTCTGTTAGTTCATCTCACAGAGCTACAGCTTTTCCCTCAAGAAGCCGTTCATTAAGACTGTTTTGTGAAATTTGGAAAGTGATATTTGGAAACCCATAGAGGACTATGGTGAAAAAGGAAATATCTTCCGTTAAAAACTGGAAAGAAGCATTCTGAGAAAATGCCGTGTCTTCTGTTAATACGTCTCACTGAGTTACAGCTTTCCTCTCAAGAAGCCTTTCGCTAAGACTGTTCTTGTGGGATTTCCAATGTGATATTTGGAAGCCCATAGAGAACTATGGTGAGAAAGGAAATATCCTCCGTTAAAAACTGGAAAGAAGATTTGTGAGAAAATGCTTTGTGTTCTGGTAATTCATCTCACAGAGATAGAGATTTCCCCTCAAGAACCCTTTCGCTAAGACTGTTCTTGTGGAATTTGCAAAGTGATATGTGGAAGCCCAAAAGGGCTATGGTGAAAAAGGAAATATCCTCAGTTAAAAACTGGAAAGAAGCTTTCTGAGAAACTGCTTTGTGTTCAGTTAGTTCCTCTCACAGAGTTACAGCTTTCCCCTCAAGAAGACTTTCACTAAGACTGTTCATGTGGAATTTTCAAAGTGATAATTGGAATCCCATAGAGGGCTATGGTGAAAAAGGAAATATCCTAAGGTAAAAACTGAAAAGTAGGTTTCTGAGAAAATATTTTGTGTTCTGTTAATTCATCTTACAGAGTTACAGCTTTACCCTCAAGAAGCCTTTCGCTAAGACTTTTCTTCTGGAATTTGCAAAGTGATATTTGGAAACCCTATAGCCCTATGGTGAAAATGGAAATATCCTAAGATAAAAAACGAAAAGAAGGTTTCTGAGAAACTGCTTTGAATTCTTTTAATTCATCTTACAGATTTACAGCTTTTATCTCCAGAATCCTTTCGCTAAGACTGTTCTTGTGGAATTTGCAAAATGTTTTTGGAAGCCCATAGAGGGCTATGTTGAAAAAGGAAATATCCTAAGATAAAAACTGAAAAGAAGCTTTCTGAGAAACTGCTTTGTGTTCTGTTAATTCATCTCAGAGAGTTACAGCTTTCCCCTCAAGAAGTCTTTCACAAAGACTGTTCTTGTGTAATTTGCAAAGTGATATTTGGAAGACCATAGAGGGCTATGTTGAAAAAGGAAATATAGTAAGATAAAATCCGAAAAGAAGCTTTCTGAGAAACTGCTTTGTGTTCTGTTAATTCAACTCACAGTTACTCTTTTACCTCAGGAAGCCTTTCGCTAAGGCTGTTCTTGTGGAATTTACAAAGTGATATTTTGAAGCCCATAGAGGGCTATGGTGAAAAAGGAAATACCTTCAGTTAAAAACTGAAAAGAAGCTTTCTGAGAAACTGCTTTGTGTTCTGTTAATTCAACTCACAGTAACTCTTTTACCTCAGGAAGCCTTTCGCTAAGGCTGTTCTTGTGGAATTTACAAAGTGATATTTTGAAGCCCATAGAGGGCTATGGTGAAAAAGGAAATACCTTCAGTTAAAAACTGAAAAGAAGCTTTCTGAGAAACTGCTTTGTGTTCTGTTAATTCATCTCAAAGAGTTACTGCTTTTGCCTCAAGAATCCTTCCGCTAAGACTGTTTTTGTGGAATTTCCAAAGTGATATTTCGATGCCCATAGTAGGCTATGGTGAAAATGGAAATATCCTAAGATAAAAACCGAAAAGAAGCTGTATGGAAAGCTGTTTTGTGTTTTGTTAGTTCACTCACAGAGTTACAGCTTTCCCCTCAAGAAGCCGTTAACTAAGACTGTTTTGTGAAATTTGCAAAGTGATATTTGGAAGCCCATAGAGGGCTAAGGTGAAAAAGGAAATATCTTCCGTTAAAAACTGGAAAGAACCATTCTGAGAAAATGCGGTGTGTTCTGTTAGTACGTATCACCGAGGTACAGCTTTTCTCTCAAGAAGCCTTTCGCTAAGACTGTTCTTGTGGGATTTCCAAAGTGATATTTGGAAGCCCATAGAGGGCTATAGTGAAAAAGGAAATATCTTCAGTTAAATACTGGAAAGAAGCTTTCTGAGAGACTGCTTTGTGTTCTGTTAATTCATCTCACAGCGTTACAGCTTCCCCCCTCAAGAAGCCTTTCGCTAAGACTGTTCTTGTGGAATTTGCAAAGTCATATTTGGAAGCCCATAGAGGACTATGGTGAAAAAGGAACTAACTTCCGTTAAAAACTGGAAAGAAGATTTGTGAGAAACTGCTTTGTGTTCTGTTAATTCAACTCACAGAGTTACAGATTTCCCCTTCAGAAGCCTTTCGCTAAGACTGTTCTTCTGGAATTTGCAAAGTGATATTTGGAAGCCCATGGAGGGCTATGGTGAAAAGGGAAATAACTTCCGTTAAAAACTGGAAAGAAGCTTTCTGAGAAACTGCCGTGTGTTCTGTTAATACATCTCAACGAGATACAGCTTTCCACTCAAGAAGCCTTTCTATAAGACTGTTCTTGTGGAATTTGCAAAGTGATACTTGGAAGCCCATAGAGGGCTATTTTGAAAATGGAAATATCCTAAGATAAAAACCGAAAAGAAGCTGTCTGAGAAACTGCTTTGTGTTGTGTTAGTTCATCTCACAGTGTTACAGCTTTCCCCTCAAGAAGCCCTTCACTAAGACTGTTGTTGTGTAATTTGCAAACTGATATTTGTAATCCCATAGAGGACTTTGGTGAAAAAGGAAATATCTTTCGTTAAAAACTGCAAAGAAGATTTCTGAGATACTGCTTTGTGTTCTGTTAATTCATCTCAGACAGTTACAGATTTCACCTCAAGAGGCCGTTCCCTAAGACTGTTCTTGTGGAATTTGCAAAGTGATATTTTGAAGCCCATAGTGGACTATGGTGAAAAAGGAAATATCTTCCGCTAAAAACTGGAAAGAACCTTTCTGAGAAACTGCTTTGTGTTCCGTTAATTAATCTCACAGAGTTACAGCTTTCCTATCATGAAGCCGATCACTAAGGCTGTTCTTTTGGAATATGCAAAGTGATATTTGGAAGCCCATAGAGGGCTATGGTGAAAAAGGAAGTATCCTAAGACAAAAACTGAAAAGAAGCTTTCTGAGAAACTGCTTCGTGTTCTGTTAATTCGTCACCAGAGTTACAGCTTTCCCCTCAAAAAGCCTTTCGCTAAGACTGTTCTTGTGGAATTTGCAAAGTGAAATTTGGAAGCCAATTGTGGGCTATGATGAACAAGGACATTTCTTCCATTAAAAACCAAAAAGAAGATTTCTGAGAAACTGCTTAGTGTTTTGTTAGTTCATCTCACGGAATTACAGCTTTGCTCCCAGAAGCCTTTCGCTAAGACTGTTCTTGTGGAATTTGCAAAGTGATCTTAGAAGCCCGTAGAGGGCTATTGTGAAAAAGGAAATAACTTACGTTAAAAATCGGAAAGAAGCTTTCTGAGAAACTGATGTGTGTTCTGTTAAAATATCTCACCGTGTTACAGCTTTCACCTCAAGAAGCCTTTCGCTAAGACTGTTCTTGTGGAATTTGCAAAGTGATATTTGGAAGCCCTTAGAGGGCTATGGTGAAAAAGGGAATATCTTCCGTTAAAAACTGGAAAGAAGCATTCTGTGATACTGCCGTGTGTTCTGTTAATACATCTAACCGAGTTACAGCTTTCCCCTCTAGAAGCCTTTTGCTAAGACTGTTCTTGTGGCATTTGCAATGTGATATTTGGAAGCCCTTAGAGGGCTATGGTGAAAAAGGAAATATCTTCAGTTAAAAACTGGAAAGAAGCTTTCTGAGAAACTGCTTTGTGTTCTGTTAATTCATATCACAGAGTTACAGGTTTCCCCTCCAGAAGTCTTTCCCGAAGACTGTTCTTGTGGAATTTGCAAAGTGATATTTGGAAGCCCATAGAGGGCTATGGTGAAAAAGGACATATCTTCCATTAAAAACTGGAAAGAAATTTTCTGAGAAACTGCTTTGTTTTCTGTTAATTCATCTCACAGGGTTACAGCTTTCTTCTCAAGAAGCATTTCGGTAAGACTGTTCTTGTGGAATTTGCAAAGTGATATTTGCAAGCCCATAGAGGGCTATGGTGAAAAAGGACATATCTTCCGTTAAAAACTGGAAAGAAGATTTCTGAGAAACTGCTTTGTGTTCTGTTAATTCATCTCAGAGAGTTACAGATTTCCCCTCAAGAGGCTGTTCACTAAGACTGTTCTTCTGAAATTTGGAAAGTGATATTTAGAATCCCGTAGAGGGCTATTGTGAAAAAGGAATTATTTTCCGTTAAAAACTGGAAAGAAGCTTTCTGAGAAACTGCTTTGTGTTCTGTTAATTCATCTCACAGAGTTACATTTCCCTCTAAAAGCCTTTCGCTAAGGCTGTTGTCGAATTTGCAAAGTGATATTTGGAAGCACATAGAGGGCTATGGTGAAAAAGGAAATATCTTCAGTTAAAAACTGGAAAGAAGCTTTCTGAGAAACTGCCATGTGTTCTGATAATAGAACTCACCCAGTTACAGCTTTCCCTTCAAGAAGCCTTTCGCTAAGACTGTTGTTGTGGGATTTGCAAAATGATATTTGGAAGCCCATAGAGCGCTATGGTGAAAAAGGAAATATCTTCTGTTAAAAAGCGGAAAGAAGCTTTCTGAGAAACTCCTTTTTGTTCTGTTAATTCACCTCAAAGAGTTACAGCTTTCCACTCAATAATTCTTTCGCTAAGACTGTTCTTGTGGAATTTGCAAAGTGAGATTTGGAAGCCCATAGAGGTCTATGGTGAAAAAGGAAATATCGTAAGATAAAAACTGAAAAGAAGCTTTCTGAGAAATTGCTTTGTGTTCTGTTAATTCATCTCACATAGTTACAACATTTCCCTCTAAAAGCCTTT